>NC_073380.1:108489283-108664283 GCF_028641065.1 Leucoraja erinaceus
GAGTATAGGAGCAGGGAGGTTCCACTGCAGTTGTACAGGGTCTTGGTGAGACCACACCTGGAGTATTGCGTACAGTTTTGGTCTCCAAATCTGAGGAAAGACATTATTGCCATAGAGGGAGTGCAGAGAAGGTTCACCAGACTGATTCCTGGGATGTCAGGATTGTCTTATGAAGAAAGACTGGATAGACTTGGTTTACTCTCTAGAATTTAGGAGATTGAGAGGGGATCTTACAGAAACTTACAAAATTCTTAAGGGGTTGGACAGGCTAGATGCAGGAAGATTGTTCCCGATGTTGGGGAAGTCCAGGACAAGGGGTCACAGCTTAAGGATAAGGGGGAAATCCTTTAGGACCGAGATGAGGAAAACCTTTTTTCACACAGAGAGTGGTGAATCTCTGGAATTCTCTGCCACAGAAGCTAGTTGAGGCCAGTTCATTGGCTGTATTTAAGAGGGAGTTAGATGTGGCCCTTGTGGCTAAGGGAATCAGGGGGTATGGAGAGAAGGCAGGTACGGGATACTGAGTTGGATGATCTGCCATGATCATATTGAATGGCGGTGCAGGCTCGAAGGGCCGAATGGCCTACTCCTGAACCTATTTTCTATGTTTCTATGTTTCTATGCTGCCTGTCCCGCTGAGTTACTCCAGCATTTTGTGTCTATCTTCAATCTACAAACCTGTATGTCTTTGGAGTGTGAGCGGAAACTGAAGCACCTTGAGAATACCCACACGGTCACAAGGAGAATGTATAGACTCCGTACAGACAGCACCCATACCCAGGATCGAAACTGGGTCTCTGGTGCAGTAAGGTAGCAACTCTACTGCGGCAACACTGTGCCACCGGGTGTAGTGTAGAAGACAATGTTCTTCAGCGAGTTGGTAGTCACCAGATGAATGAATAACCACCATTCAACCTGAAAACAGGCTACAACAGTGACTACCATCTGGCTGTTGGGACCTATTCACTAAGGGCCTGACATTCATTGTGGTTCATTGAAATTCCAAGTTATTTGGTTGGGGCCTTTAATGCATTTTGGGTGCAATCTATCACCCCAGTCAGTACCATGGTAAAACCTGAAATATCAGTGGAGCCAGAATAGTATATCTTGATCTGAGAACAACTACTGCTGAATGCAAATATCAGCAACTTGATGATATGGGAATTCATAGCAGTTGGAGGAGGAAATGATGTGTGAATATAAATAAATAGACTTAAATTATAAGAAAATAATGGATGTGATCTAAGTGGCAGTGAGGAGCTGCAAGTGTAACTCAAAATGTAAAACAGATTATCAGTGATTCAAAATCATATTTTTTCCAGAATAACATTTCAAAACTCAAGAAGACGTATTATCCACATAAATATGGGCATAATGTAGCTGAGGATGCACTGTAGTTGAACATGAGGGAGGTTGTGGAAACACGAGAGATCCCCATAAACTATGTGAAACACAAGTAAACAGCTCAGGTTCAGATTCATTGAGTCTGAAGAAGGGTCTCGGCCTGAAACGCCACCCATTCCTTCTCTCCTGAGATATTGCCTGTCCCCGAGTTACTCCAGCATTTTGTGTCCATCTGAGATTCAAATATTGTTGTAATCAGGTAGAGATGATGTTAGTGGACAACCTCCTGCTGGAGTCTCTGCTCCTCCAAAGAGCCTTTGTTTTGACCCAACAGTTGCAGGGTTCTGGCAACATGTGTAGATAAGAGAATTCACTGAAGGGAAAATGGTTAACCAAAAATTGCAGTTGGTTTGGCTTGTTATTTATTTACTATCTCTTGGAACAAGCTGAGAGGAGGTAGTTAGGCAGGTACTGATCGCAACGTTTAAAGAACATTTCCACACAAATCACATGTATAGCATAGTTTTGGGACAATATGGGCCTAACACTGGCAGGAGGGATTAGTGTAGATGGGACATTTTGTCCGGTGTGGGCAAGTTTGGCCAAAGGGCCTGTTTCCACACTGTATCACTCTATCACTCTATAATCAGCATTAATGGTGCTAAAATACAGGTGGTCGAGAGCTTCAAGTTTCGTACTAACTTTCAGAGCTAACAGTTTGTCTTAGACTAACCTCATAGAAGCTGTGGCCAAGAAAACACAACACCTCTGCTTCTTCTAAAGACTAAGGAGGTGTGGCATGTCTCCAAAACTTGTACTAACGTCTACAGATGTGATGTAGAAAGCATCGTGTCAGGCGGGATGCATCACAACCTGCTTTGACAATGGTTCTGCCCAAGACCATATCAAATATCCAGTGTATCACACAAATCAACCTCCTTCCTCTCTCACCCATCGACTCCACCTATACTTCACGTACAAAATGGCACAGATTGTGCGGCACAGTGGCAAGGCTTGGTGTAAGTAAGGATTTTGTATGGTTCCCATGTGACTGCATGAGTTTTCTGTAGGTGGTCTGGTTACCCCCATATCCCAGAGACGTGGAGTTTGTAGGCTATTTGGCCTCTGAAAAATGACCCCTAATATGTAGAGAGTGGATGAAGAAGTAGAACTAGTGTAATGGGTCAGCATGGTCTTGTTGGGCCGATGGGCCTGTTTCCATGCTGTATCTCTAAAGTAAAACAATCAAACACCCAGGTCATTCCCTCTTCTCCACTCTCTCATCAGGCAGAACGTACAAAACTTCTAAGAATGCAGCATAAAATCTTTGAGAGTGGTAGCGGTGTGGAATGAGCTTCCAGTGGAAGTGGTGGAGGCATCATTTGGTATCATTTAAAAATAAATTGGATAGGCATATGGATGAGAAGGGAATGGAGGGCTATGGTATGAGTGCAGGCAGGTGGGACTAAGAGAAAAAAGTTGTTCGGCACGGACTTGTAGGGCCGAGATGGCCTGTTTCCGTGCTGTAATTGTTATATGGTTATAAAATTCCAGAACAACTTCTTGCCTGCTGATAACAGACTATGGAAGAATCCTCTCATAAGCTAAGCGTATAATCTTGATCTGTTCACATACCTCATAGTAGCCCTTGCATTGTTTAATCTGCACCTTCTCTTTAATTGTAGATCTATAATGTTATAACACTATATTCTGCATTCTGGTATTTATCTCTTTGCACTGCCTGCATATGTGTCGATTGTAATCTCCATGTTAAGTATGATTGGACTGGATAGGATGCCAAGTTTTTCCATTGTGCTGGCTCAAAGGGCCGAATGGCCTACTCCTGCACATATTGCCTATAAGATAGACACAACATGCTGGAGTAACTCAGCGGAACACGCAGCATCTCTGGATAGAAGGAATGGGTGACGTTTCAGTTCGAGACCCTTAGACTGAGAGTCAGGGGAGATGGAGACAGAGATAAGGAAGTGTAAGGTGAGACATCAAAGAGGATGAAGACAAGGAAAATGTAGAACAGATAATTAACTAGAAGGTGACACCAAAGCAGACAGAGACAAGACTTAATTAGGGGGACAGTGAGACATGTCGGAGAACTAGGAAGTGAGAGGGATGAGACCAACAAAATGGACTCTTGGCAACTCTTGTTGCCTCAGAGAACTTCCCTCATTCTGGAAATTGTAATCATAACCAGCATTTGAAATGAGGAGACAATGTTATGAATGTCACAGTATACAGGGTCACAAAATGGATCCTTTGCTCCATAGATGCTGCTGCACCCGCTGAGTTTCTCCAGCATTTTTGTGTACCTTCAATTTTCCAGCATCTGCAGTTCCTTCATGATTCATTCATTGCAAATTGAGTATATACATTGTACACATTAAGATATAATGGCCATTACAGAGGTTTTAAATCAATCGAGGTTTGAGGACAGAATATTCCAGGCTGATTGACATTTTTGAAGGATAGGCAGAATGGAAAGGAGATGATGTAGCGCTGATAATAAATGATGACATTAGGACGGTGGTGAGAAATGATCGTGGCTCAGGAGATCAGGAAGTCGAATCAGTTTGGCGGAGATAAGAAATAGCAAAGAAATCACTGGTGGGAGCAATCTAATATCCTTCTAGCAGTAGGCATGCCAATGACAGAACATTAATCAAGAAGTAATGGGAGTTTGTACAAAAGGTAATGTAATAATCTCCATAGAGACTGGATTAATCAAATAGATAAAGATAATCTTGAAGACAACTTCATGAAATGCATTCAATACACTTTCAGAACAGTGTGGGCCCAACTGGGGCACAGAGATCAGGTCATATTTCATGAGATAGGCTTAATTAGCCATCTCCTGGAAAAAAATCCCTTGGGGAAGAGTGACCATAACACGACCAAATTTCCCTTTCACTCTGAGGGTAACAAACATTGGTTTAAAATCGGGTCCTAAACTTAAATACAGATAGTTGCATAGATCTTTCAGGTGGCTAAATTTGATCTGGAAAATAAACAATAGATGATCTATGGATTACATCTGATGAAATGCTTCATAATTCTGAATCGATCCACACCATTAAGAAATAAGAGGTCTACAGCTAAAATGAGTTCAACTAGAGTGTTTAGCGGTGATTTTCAATTAAATGGGTGTGGATCTATGCCAGAAGTGTACAAATTGGAAAGAGAGTTATGTCCGTCCTGGGGTAACAATGCTTTAATGCTTAGAACACCAAATGCTGGAGTAACTAAACTGGTCAGATAGCATCTCTGGAGGACATGGAGAGACGATGTTTTGGATCGGGACTCTTCTTCAGACTGATTGAAGAGTGGAGAGGAAGCTGGAAGAGAAGTGCAGGCGGGACAAAGCCTGAAAAGTGATAGGTGGATACAGAGGAGGAGGGAGAACTGATCAGCACATGAGTGGACAAATGCTGGAGATAAAAGGGGATACATTCAGACAAAAGGTGTAAGAAACAAAATGTTCTCAGATAAGGGGGAGTCAAAGGGAAGGGAAATGTGAAGCCAGAGGGAAATATATAGGCTGATAGGGAAGGGGTGGGAGGGAGGTGAGGGGGAGAAATGGGGGAGGGGCGGGGTTGGGACGGGTCACAGAACAGAGAGGGTGGGGGGGGGGGGGGGGGGGGGGGAAGGAGGGAGGTTGATGCCTAAAACTGGAGAAATCAATGTTCATACTCAAGCTACACAAATACTTTAAGGCCAACACTGTTCAATTGAACTGCAAAAAAATCAGCTGATGTTCTTTGTTACCCCAGTGAACAGCAGCAGCAGCAGCAGCAAAACATCTTCCCACCCCCACAACCTATCTCCTCTCGCTAAACGGATCATCAAATCAATGTTTGCTATTGATCAAAAGTGGAGTTTGTGAGGAAGATTTCCTGGAGTTTGTTTTTTGTATAGAGGATTGTATTTCGTTTTGTTCACCCTTTTATATATGGTAAGTTGTTAAGCTGGAAAGGGTGCAGAGAAGATTTACAATTTTCAATTGGTGTTAGTCCCACTTCCCTGCGCTGACCTATGTCCCTCTAAACCAGAGGGACGTGGGCCCATACCAGGCCAAAACCCAAGGACCTTGTCAAAAAAGTATCAAAAAGCAGACAATTAAAAGACAGAGGAGGGAGAAAGGTTCATTTTAGGAGACCCTATCGATAGAGCATCTTTGCGAAGCAATTCTGCTACATCCACTTGCCCAAGGAGTAATATATTTACCCAATTAATTCACAGGGTTCATTACAAGGACATTGCAAGAAATATAGTCTTTCAAGCCTGCTCCACCATTCACATGATGATGACTGATCTACTTATAACACCCACACCACATATCCACACAAATACTTATGCAATCGACGGAAACACGTATAATAATCGCCTGAGCATCAATTGATTTGAAACCCTGTTTCAAACCCCAGCAATGTATATTGCAGGGTCCAAGGACGAGTTTTCAGCCTCGTACATCAAAAACAATTGTTTGACTAATACTAAGTTCCTTCAGTTGAACATTCTCACTGGACACTTGATTGTCAAATATATCCTGCAGGCTTCTCTGAAAGAAGATGCAAAATAAAAGCTTCGTAATTCCTTTGTCATGTTTTTATTTCCCATTATAAATTCTCCTATCTATGTAAAGGGCCCACATTTACCCTCACTACACTTTCTCTTTTCAACTATCTCTTAAATATCATAGAGACTATTGTTTTTTTGCATTTCTCACTAGTCTACATTCAAATACTATCTTTCCTTTCTTCAAAGGTAGACACAAAATGCTGGAATAACTCAAAAGAACAGGAGGCATCTCTGGAGAGAAGGAATGGGTGACATTTCAGGTCGAGACCCTTCTTCAGACTTTCTTCATCAATTTCTTGGTCCTTTTCTCCTTAGTTGTAAACTATTGTCAATCCTCAATTATGCATATTAGCCAGAAACTGCTATTTCTGACAACTATATAAGATTCTCAATGTCGTTAGGTGTTACATTGAGCCAATATTTCATGGTTGTGTGATCTAATGACATCAACATTTTCAGAGAAAGCATACTGTTGGTTTGCATCCCAGCTTAGTTTGGGACCAGCTCTGCCCAAGACAACAAAGAATAGCGGAGCTGTAGATGTAACCCAGTCCATCACACAGACCAGACTTCCTACCAACTACACCACGTTGCCTTGGAAAAGCAGCCAATGTAATCAAAGACTTGTACCACTCTGGTCATTACTTTTCTCCCTGCTCCTGTCTGGCTGAAGATGCAGAACCATGAACGCACACACCACCAGGTTCTGGAACAGTTCTGTTATCAGGCTTTTGAACAGTCCTTCCACAAGCTAAAGTGCTGTCCAATTCACCTTTACCCCTGTGTGGACATTGGACTTTGTCAACAACTGATGCACTGCACTGCTGAGAACTACAGTATATTCTGCATTCTGTATCTTCCCTTTCGTACGTAAGTTTAAATTGATCAGTCAATGAAAGTAAGCATGCAAGTACAGCAGGCAGTGAAGAAAGCTAATGGCATGTTGGTCTTTATTGTGAGAGGATTTGAGTTTAGGAGCAAGGAGGTCCTACTGTGGTTGTACAGGGCCCTGGTGAGACCACACCTGGAGTATTGTGTTCAGTTTTGGTCTTCTCATTTGAGGAAGGACATTATTGCTATTGAGGGAGTGCAGCGTAGGTTCACCAGGTTAATTCCCGGGGTGGTGGGACTGACATATGATTAAATAATTGGTCGAATGGCCTTGTAGTCACTGGAATTTAGAAAAATATAACATTTGTAAAGGATTGGACAGGCTAGATGCGGGAAAAATGTTCCCGATGTTGGGTGAGTCCAGAATCAGGAGGCACATTTTAAGAATAAGGGGTTGAGCATTTTGGACTGAGTTGAGGAAAAACTTTTTCGCCCAGAGAGTTGTGGATCTGTGGAATTCGCTCCCACAGAGGCTCCACTGCACTGCACTGCACTGCACTCCAATTCACTGGATGTTTTCAAGAGGGAGTTCGATTTAGCTCTTAGGGCTAAAGGAATCAAGGGATTTAGGGATAAAGCAGGAACTGGGTACTGATTTTAGATTATCATCATATTGAATGGCAGTGTTGGCTCGAAGGGCCTAAAGGCCTATTCCTGCACCTATTTTTCTATGTTTCTATTTATATATGTATAGTATTAGATTTTCTCTTTGGATAATTTGGAAAAAGCTCTTCACTAAACTTTGGCACAAGTGACAATAATATACCTAAACCTCATTTTTTAAATGTGATTAATGCAGAAATGTTTTTCATGGGTAGTTGATGATTGGTTGGGACTTGTGCCAAAGGGTCTGTATGTATGCCTTCTGCAATTTTCCACAACTCTATGACTCTTCTTTTGGCATAATACCATTTTTAATTGTTGGTCAGCCACAGGATCATTTTTGTTTTTTTGCATCCACAGATCAGTGTCAAAACTGATCAGCTGTTGGTAATGAAATTGAACCAAGTCATGAACTTGTTACATATTGGTGATATCTCTCACAATGGCATGAGGGAACTAACATAGATTTCATACTCAAGGAAAGATGAATGGAGCATCTCTTCTTTGGGTAGTGAACAGCAGGAAGTGTGAACGTAGGGATTTTCGAATTGTCCATTTTATTTTTGAATCACCAATGATTTTGAGCTCCCCACACCGTCACGAGTTTTAGTTTTAGAGATACTGCATGGAGACAGGCCCTTCAACCCACGGTCCACACCGACCATTAATCATCCATTCAGACTAGTTCGATATTATCCCACTTTGGCATCTCCTCCCTATTCTTTGGTCAATTAATACACAGGTTAATTAACCTACAAACCCAGGGAGACACCAGGAGTAAAACCCATGCAGTCACAGGGAGAATGAATGAATCCCAAACAGACAGCACCTGACGTCAGCATCGAACCCGGGTCTCTGGAAGTGTGAGGTGGCAGCATTACCACTTCTTCAACATCCAGACAGGAAGTAAATTCCAATGCAACAGTGAATTGCTAACACTCAGGGCAGCAACGCAACAGGCTGCTGATTATTAGTCACCATATGGGACACTTGGGGATAGGAATGCCACTCAACATCTGAGAAATCGGAATCATCAGCACCGTTTACACAAGCAAACTTTGTCTAAAAGAACACATATTGAACAAGCTGCTAGAGTAAGTGGTAGAGGTGGATACAACTATGACATTTACAAGACACTTGGACAGGTACATGGATAGGAAAGATGTGGAAGAATATAGGCCCAGTGTGGATAAGTGGGACTAACTCGTTCAGGCAATTTAGTTGATATTGATGAGTTTGACCTAAGGGCCTGTTTCATGCTGTGTAGCTCTATGATAATACAACCAGGAAAACATGCCACTGCTACTGACAACAGCAGACCTGACTTAAAGTGGACTTCTGAACTCATTGACGTTTTACTCAATGTCTTCTGAAATCCACAGTATATGTTTGAGCTAACGGGCACATTTTCAGCATTTAGCTGCTAAAGGCTATCTCAGCGGTGATTGCATTGGGAACAGTCTGTGACTGGGAAAAATAGCACAATCTTGCAGTTGCTCAACATCTAATATAAGTTAAAAACAAATGTAGTTAAAAACAATTAGTTAAAACAAATGTAGGTCCCTTGCCGTCAGAAACAGGCGAATTGATCATGGGGAACAAGGACATGGCAGACGACTTGAATAACTACTTTGGTTCTGTCTTCACTAAGGAAGGCATAAATAATCTGCCGGAAATAGCAAGGGATCGGGGGTTAAATGAGATGGAGGAACTGAGTGAAATCCAGGTTAGCCAGGAAGTGGTGTTAGGTAAATTGAATAGATTAAAGGCCGATAAATCCCCAGGGCCAGATAGGCTGCATCCCAGAGTACTTAAGGAAGTAGCCGCAGAAATAGTGGATGCATTAATGATAATTTTTCAAAACTCTTTAGATTCTGGAGTAGTTCCTGAGGATTGGAGGGTAGCTAATGTAACACCACTTTTTAAAAAGGGAGGGAGAGAGAAAATGGGGAATTACAGACCAGTTAGTCTAACATCGGTAGTGGGGAGAATGCTGGAGTCAGTTATTAAAGATGGGATAGCAGCACATTTGGAAAGTGGTGAATTCATTGGACAAAGTCAGCATGGATTTATGAAAGGTAAGTCATGTCTGACGAATCTTATAGAATTTTTCGAGGATGTAACTAGTAGAGTGGATAAGGGAGAACCAGTGGATGTGTTATATCTGGACTTTCAGAAGGCTTTCGATAAGGTCCCACATAAGAGATTAGTATGCAAACTTAAAGCACACGGTATTGGGGGGTCAGTATTGATGTGGATAGAGAACTGGCTGGCAGACAGGAAGCAAAGAGTAGGAGTAAACGGGTCCTTTTCAGAATGGCAGGCAGTGACTAGTGGGGTACCGCAAGGCTCAGTGCTGGGACCCCAGCTATTTACAATATATATTAATGATCTGGATGAGGGAATTGAATGCAATATCTCCAAGTTTGGGGATGACATGAAACTGGGGGGCAGTGTTAGCTGTGAGGAGGATGCTAGGAGGCTGCAAGGTGACTTGGACAGGTTGGGTGAGTGGGCAAATGCATGGCAGATGCAGGACTTTCATATGAAGAAAGACTGGATAGACTAAGTTTGTACTCACTAGAATTTAGAAGATTGAGGGGGGATCTTATAGAAACTTACAAAATTCTTAAGGGGTTGGACAGGCTAGATGCAGGAAGATTGTTCCCGATGTTGGGGAACAAGTCCAGTTTAACAAGGGGAAATCACAGTTTTTTTTAACACAGGATCTGTGGAAGGGGTAATTGAAGTCTTTTAGGACCCCTTGAGGGATGAGGAAAACCTTTTTGATCAGCCATGATCACATTGAGAGGTGCAGTGAAGGGCTCTGGAATTCTCTGCCACCAGAAGGTAGTTGAGGCCAGTTATCATTGGGGGACTGTATTTAATTGAGGGAGTTAGATGTGGTTTTTATATCCCTTGTGAAATGCTAAAGGGAGTCATTAAAAATATATATGGGTATGGGCAGAGTAATTTGCAGGTACATCTAACTGATACCGAGTTGGATGATCAGCCATGATCATCAATGAAAATGGCTATTAGATTGAATGGCGGTGCAGGCTCGAAGGGCCGAATGGCCTACTCCTGCACCTATTTTCTATGTTTCTATAAGTTTCTTTCACACAGAGAGTGGTTCTCTGGCTCTCTGCACAGAAGGTGTTGATTGGCTATTTTAAGAGGGAACAGTCCCTGTGGCTAAAGGGAATGGAGAGAAGGCAATACCGCACAGGCTCGAAGGGCCGAATGGGCTACTCCTGCACCTATTTTCTATCTTGCAGTTCTCAGTGGTGATTGCATTGGGAACAGTCTGTGGCTGGAAAGAAAAGCACAATCTTGCAGTTGCTCAACATCTAATATAAAAAGAGAACATGGAAGTACTTAGCAGACAAAGAGCACTTGAGAAAAGGAACAGAGATATTTTGTTTTAGTCTCATGACTTGCAGAGAAAAGGGGAAAAGGTGAAGTGAACAAAAGGTGGAAGACTAGGAGAAACCAAATGGTGGAGCTGGCTGAAAAACAGATAGAAGAATAGAATGGAATAGAACAGAATTACCTTTATTGTCATTCAGACCTTACGGTCTGAACAAAATTTCGTGCCTGCAGTCATACATACAATAATACAATAATAAACAACACTAAACACAAATTAACATCCCTGGCGGCTTGGGAAATAACAGGCCTGTCTGAAGGAAGTGTAAGTGAGTGAAGATGAAAGCAATCTCACATATTGTAAGAGAGAAAAATATTGAACGCTGGAAGTGAAAATACATCACTCAAATGTCTGATTAACATTGAACATTGAGTCCTGAATGCTATAACATGCTAATTTAGAAGGTGAGGTGCTGTCCATCAAGTTTACGTTGAGCTTTATTGGAACAATGTACAAACCTAGTGCTCAAATTAGAATTGGGATGAGAACTGGACTGACAGGCCACTGGAAGTTCAGTGTCGCCTTTGCAGCCAAAACAGAGGTAATCTGCAAAAACGATCGCCCTGTCTGTGTTTTGGTTCTCCAATGCAGAATAGACTATCCTGTGAGCACCAGATTGGTAGAAGGGCACTATTTTATTTTGAGTAAGTTTTAGGGTCCTGGGATAAAGAGAATAGAACAGGTAAAAGGTTTGATTTTGCAACTATGTGATTGCATGGGATGATGCTGGGAGTGGGAATGAGTGAAGAAAGTAGTCAACCAGCCCAAATGCTGTAAAGGGATTTATGGAGAAGGCAATACAATCCCGTTGGGTAGTGAGAATGATCTGTTGAATGTGAAGGTTGGTGAGGCAGAAAGTAAGGACAAAACAATTCTTGTCTTGGCCCTGGTCAGGAGCAGAAGGGATTAGAAGGGCAGCTGATGGCACAGTCACAGTTATGAATGTGTTGGACAATAGTGGGGAGTACGACTGAAGAAAAATAAGGCACATCTCATGCTCTGGTGTGAAAGGTACAGTCAAAAGAACAGAAATGAAAGGGTGGGAGTACCTGGGAGAATGGAATAGGGTCCACAGGACTACTTAGACCTCTCCCAGCACTCACACTCAACATTCTCAAGCTATTTAATAATATTCTGCCTTTTTATTCTGATTTCTGATATGTTCCACCTCCCAACTGGTTACCCATTCACTTAACCTGTCTAGATATTATACACAGTATACCCTCCTTACAAATCACTTTCTCAACTATCTTTGAGTTGTTGGCTATTTATTGTACATACATGGAAGGGATGTTGGCTATGCAGGCTGAGCTAGCATTGAATTGCCTTTTAGTGGTGGTGAGCTGGCATCTTGAACTGCTGCAGTCCTTGAAGTGTGTGTATACCATGATTCTGTTCGGAAGGAGTTGCAGCATTTTGACTCAGTGACAATGAAGGAAGTGTGATATATTTCCATGTTCTACAATAATACCATCACATTGCTGAACTCGGAGTCCCGCCGATAGACTTCTCCAGTCTCTCCGTACACATTATTCGATTATTGTTTGATTATTCTGTATTTTTATTTTTATTTCTATATTGCACGATACTACGGACTGACGCTAAACTGCATTTCGTTGTACCCATACTCGTATTTGTGCAATGACATTAAAGTTGAATTGAATTGAATTGAATTGAATTGAATGTTCGGGCGGTGCATGGCTTGGAGGTTAACTTCTAGGTGGTGGCGTTCCCATGCTTTCACCATCCTTGTCTTTCCATTTGGTAGGTTTGGAAAATGTTGCAATTTCCTACTTACTAGCACCCTGGAAATACCTTCACAATGAGAAATAAACTGTGATTCCCTACCACCTTGCCATGGCTTTTAGGAATAATCATTATTTGATCATTATAAGCTGGAGTGAATAAAAATAAAGGAATATTTTTCATTTCATCCCATCTTTCCTTACCTCTGCTGCCGATCGTATTATCGTCTGCACGGCACCAAATTGCTATTCCAAACTATTTCTCACAAAAATGTTGGAAAAATCAATGAATCATCCATGTTCGTCCCTTCAGCACCAGTTACTCACGAGCGTTTACCTGCAGTACTGTTTCCCCAAGAGACAGCACATGATGCAGTAGCATACCCTTGAGAAGATTCTGGTCTGGACGTTTCAACTTTGGACTCTTCTTTCTTGCCTCAAACATCTGAAGTCTGCCTGGCTGCTAGTCAAAGTTCAAGGTACTGGTAGAGATGGTGCTGTGATCTTGAATGATGCCATCCTGAGAGGCACAGAGAGTATGAAGGAACTGCAGAAGCTGGTTTACACCAAGGACAGACACAAAATGGTGGAGTAACTCAGCGGGACAGGCAGCATCTCTGGATCGAAAGAATGGGTGACATTTCGGGTCGAGATCCTTCTTTAGACTCAAGAACTTCAGAAGGTTCTTGACCCAAAATGTTACCCATTCCTTCTATCCAGTGATGCTGCCCGTCCTGCTGAGTTAAGGGCCTGTCAGCCGTAGGTACTCAAGGCATTAAATGTTGCAATGTTTCTCCTCCCGACTAGCTTTTTACGCCAGGACATGCTGGAAAAAACGTCCCGACTTACCTGATGCCCTGAGTGCCTACGGCTGGCATAACGAGCTGTAACGATATATCTACAGACTCCTACAGCCTCCTACTGACCCGTTACAAACATTCTCCGAGTTTGAATCAAGGGGAAAACTCGGGGGAATTCATGAGCAGCTCGGGAAAGTGGGACAGGCCCTTTACTCCACCATTTTGTGTCTATCTGAGGCACAGAGAATAGTTCTCCACAGGTCCACTGATTGTTTCCCTGGGTAGTACCTCAACAATCCTAGTGAACTATTGGGGGACAGATTTCTGGTGCAGTGTGGAATCTTTGAAGTGCCTTGAATAAGCATTATGAGCTGTGCCACTGCAGATGCCTGAGCTCACATTGCAAACATTTTCGCTTGTGTTTAACAGAAGATAAAATGTTGGCCATCTGTGGTGCATGTGTTGAATCGAAACTGGCCATCAGGTGTGCACTGTCAGGATATAATGCACACATTTTGTGTGAGCCTCACACTAGGTCAAAAGGGTGTGGATTAATTTATATATATATCTGTTATATTCCCCCACACAATCTGATCAGCAACATCAACATCCAAATACTCTGATTTTCACCACTTTGTGAAATTCTTAAAGGTTTTTTCAGGATTGATCTTCTGCAAGAAAAAAAAATCTTTCCCATTATTTATTTGGATGGGATAGGAGAAATCCCTGAAGCAACACTTAATAGATGCTGTATAATGTAACATCATTTCTTCTTTTTTTAATCCTCTACTTTTTGTACCAATAGCACATTAATTTTGTTGCAATTACTTTGACCAAAAATATTGGAAAATGGCCACAACTATAGACTGGTTCACTGATGCCAAAAGACATTGATAGTGGCAGTACAATAAATTCTCATTTTAACGGATCCCTTTATAACGTAGTTTGGTTAAAGTGAATCGACCTAACGGCCCTGGTTCCAGACACCGCCCCAGGAAGTTGCAAGTACACCCGTGAGGCCTTCCTCACCCACTGAACCATCCGTTAGACGTGACTGTTGCTGGGCAGCCCCATGAGGCAGCCCCATCGTGTTGCAGCCCCATGAGGACAGCGATTTCTTCAGCCACCACCACTGACAGGACATGCACAGTCATCCTGGGGCTCCCTCCCCTCCCACCTGCTGCTGCTCCTTCCTGTTGACCTGTCGTTGTCCATTCAGCCTCCCCTCCCCCTTCACTGCCGCTATCTCCCACTTCTCCCCTGGAGTCATCGCCATACTCCACCATGGACAACACCGACGTCTGCGGGGGGAGGAGACGGTGGAACGGACAAAGCAACGTGTGTGAGGGGAGGGAGTGGCACGGTGACCGAGTGCATCCTGTCGGTAGCTGCAACCTGAAGGTCCTGTCAGGGCCACAGGGTGAGCAGCAACAACAGCCACGTCAATAGTGAAGATGGGCTCGCTGGAGCAGACCACCAACATCACCAATTAGTTTGAAGTTGAAACTAGACCAAGTGGGACCTGTGAGTGGGCGACTGTGCATGTCCTGTCAGTGGTAGTGGTTGAACAAATCGCTGTGCCCATGGGTCTGCAACATGAGTCCAACAACGCACGGTTGGGGGGGGGGGGGGGGGACTTAGGCAACACACACACCACACACACAAACCGCACCACCCCCCCCCCCCCCCCCAGAGAAAGGCAGAGAAAGAGACTGGCGGAGGCAGAGAGGAGAGAGGCAGAGAGGCAGAGAGGAGAGAGAGAGAGAACGATCGCACATTATAACTCGCCGCTGACCCATTCTGACCACCGCTGCTGAACCCCCCCCCCCCATTGCACCCTTCTTCACGGCGGCCCTGTGATGTCTCGGCTCTGACAATTCGAGGGACCTGCCCAGTAACAACACTAAGAGCAGCTCCGGGCTGCCGTGCTACCCGACTCGAATCAACGCCTAACGGACCCACGCTTCGTTCTGCACTGAGCTTGGTGCGGGCCAGATAAGATCATGTGGTGGGCTGGATGTGTAGTTTGGAGACACCTGTCCTGGACAAAGAGCTTCCCGTTGCCGTAACGCTGCAGCTCGTGAAGGCCGACCTGGACTTGGAGGGAGGGGCCTTCCCACGATGTACTGGTCCATGTCCTGATCCTCCAGGACGGTGAGTTTGTCCTGGGTGTAGTAGGCCACGGCCAGCACATTACCGAGCGAGATGGATGTCATCATAGTTGGGGATATAGATGCCGGTTGGGATGCTGCTGCCAGCGAAGGTGAGCACGTCGAGGCTTGAAGAACCGCTCCTTCTCAAAGGGCTGGGGTGCAACTCTCCACGATGGGCCCTCGTCCCAAATTCAGTGCTTGGAGCCCTTCTTGTGTGCGCAGAGCCGAGCGTGCGGGGGGGGGAGTGTGTTGGGTTTTAGTGGGGGGTAGAGTGGGGGGGGGGGGGGGGGGGGGGGGGTTTAGAGTAGAGAGGGGGAGGGGGGGGTGGTGGAGGTAGAGGGGTAGAGGGGGTAGAGAGGAAGGGGGGGGGGGTAGAGTGGGGGGGGGGGGGGGGTTTTAGAGTAAGGGGGTAGAGTGGGGGGGGGGGGGTTAGAGTAAGGGGGGGAGGGGGGGGTTTAGAGTAAGGGGGGTTAGAGTGGGGGGGGGGGGGGGTTTAGAGTAAGGGGGGTAGAGTGGGGGGGGGGAGGGGGGGTTTAGAGTAAGGGGGGGGTAGAGTGGGGGGGGGGGGGGGTTTAGAGCAAAGATTATAGAGGATCTTTGGTTTAGAGTAAGGGGGGTAGAGTGGGGGAGGGGGGGGGGGGGGGCGGGGGGGAGGGTAGAGATGGAATGGGCGGGGGATTCCAGCTGGGGCCGAGCGGGCTGGAATGCTGGAGTGCCCTCGTGCCCGGAGCGTGTGAATTTTGTCAGCATTTTTTCTTCAACATTAGAACGTTGAAAACTTTAATATTTTGAGGGTATTTTTTAAAAGGTTATTAACTTGAGAAATATGTTGAAATGCGACGGGAAGATATGTATCCGGTCGGGGGAGGAAATGGGAGTAGCATGTGAGAAAATGGGAAGGCTGTGGCCACACATTTGGAAGAAGATTAAAAATGAAGGAGGTTAAAAGAAAGGTAAACACCCCCCCGGCTCACAGACATTTAGAATGTTGAGGACAAAGGGAAGAGTTTAAAGGGCCTGTCCCAATGTACGAGGTAATTCACGAGTTCTCCCGAGTTTTCCCTTGATTGGAACTCGGGGAATGTCCGTAGCGGGTCCGTAGGGGTTCGTGGATGTCTCGTAGCGGCTCGTACGAGTAACGGTAGGTCCGGTAAACTCGTGACGTTTTTTGAAGACTGTGAAAAATGTCCACGAGTAAATAAATACTCGCAATGAAAATAATTGTTAATTTTTAATCATACGAGCCGCTACGAGAAATCCACAAACTCGCGATGGACATTCTCCGAGTTGGAATCAGGGGAAAACTAGGGAGAACTCTTGAATTACCTCGTACAGTGGGACAGGCCTCGTATAATAGAGATGACACAAAGTGCTGAAGTAGCTCAGCAGACTGAATCAGTCTGAAGAAGGGTCCCAATGTCACCTATCAGTGTTCTCCAGAGATGCTGCTTGACCCACTGAGTTACTCCAGCACTTTGTGTTATTTTGTGTTCTCCTGTAGTTCTTTGTTTCAACTACATACAATAATACCATACTTGGTTATATCAGTACAATCAGCAATAGCGAACTCCATTCACCCCCCACCCCCCTATGGCTTGTTGTAACGATGATTCACTGTACAGAATCTACAACCTTCACAACAGAATAATTATATCCTATCATCAGGGAAATATGCATCAAATTTTATACACATTTGAAAGAAAATTATCTGGATTTTGGAATGAAATTTTCCAATCTCAGCCCTTGCAAATCAATCCTGAGATAGTTTCACATGCTGATTAAAAATGTCACCCCAAGCACAACAAAAATGCAATCTATGTTCTCTGGCTTTATGGAATTTTTATTCCATACATATACATGCATAGTAACAACATTGTTGAGAAATAATTTCTATCAGAAGTAGAACAATATTTGTTTTATCACCAGTTGCAGTATTGGTATTCTATGATTCAGATTTCATTGTCCCCAAATGACGTTTGTAACAGCAACTGCAACTACTAATTATATTTTCAATAAAATACAGCAGAAGGGTTTCAACCACTGTTCAATACTGCTTCCAGTAATGTTGTTCATATTAAATTTTGCATTTTACAGCAAATGTTTCAAAAGTGAGACAATAGTGTCAGCAAAGAAAAGTACAGTACAGATACAAGAATGTTAACAACTTCAATAAAACATACATACCTCAGTTTAAGAAAGTGGATAGGAACAAATTGCTACATATTTTTCATCTTAAGCAAAGCCTACTGATTACTGTATAAGCTGATATCTAAGCTGCAATTTAGGACTGAAAATGTTATATTAAATATGAAATGAAAGTTGTACGCCTCTTTAGCAGTTTTGAAGGCCTTCACATCTTCTGATGTTTGCAGTCTGAAAATAAAGCAACTTATATTCTGGCACGTACAGGAAAATTGCAACAAATACAAGGATATTCGAATACACAAGTGCTTTACCTCACCAGTTTACCTACAAATGCTGTCTCTATGTATGTGACTCAGACTCTCTCTACAGTGCACAAGAATAACTATACAATGTTAAAAACAATTTCAGTATAAACTTTAAATAAAATTTAACTACAGCTATGAATACTGCTTGGAAAATAAATTAATTCTGGTGAAAAATAGTACTGGCATTTCACATTAATATCAAGACTTATGGACTGCATTATGAAATGACAGACTAGCCTCAAGCTATTGAACTACACAGCCATCCCTTGATTGTCCTGGTGTAACTGTTCTGATGTAAATCAAGCAGCATTTTTTAAAAATTATTTTCACATTTTTATACAAACTGTGCAGGACCAACACTATACTACAAACAGGAGCAGTGCATGGCAGCAACTTTCATTTGACATGTTCTGCAGCATGTGATGAGCAGTAGAATTTCTTGTGGGTTATAAAGTTAGACAAGTTATTAAATTGAATGTCACAGAGACGACAGTATTTCCCGCTATTTGTGGGGTGAACAGAACCGCTGGTGCTTTTAGTAGTGTGAACTAATTGCTCTTCTAACAAAGCTTTAGCCGTAGGCAATGGGTTTTCATTTGAAATGACAGGGCACTCCGATACCCAAGAGGGAGATTCGTGGCCATCTGCGTGCTGGGAACTCTGGGACAAGTTATCCTGATGTGGGTTGCTTGAGAAAGATCTTTCATCTTGTTTTATTGCTCCATTGACTGTCATCATTCCCCGACCCTTAGGCATGAGCAGAACAGTTTCCTTCTTCTGAGAAGAACATCCATTGGAAACAGGCTGGTCTTCAGAAGGCTCACTTCTATCACGTGTGGCTGGCACCAGCTCGTCTATTTCACTTTGTATGAAAACAGCTCCTGAGATGTAGTCAGTGGGCTTAATTCCATAATATGGAGATAATTGCTCAGTCCCTGTCATTTTCTTTATTGCTCCAGGATAAAGGCAATGTGGATAGACCACATTCTTGTTTTCTTCCTTAACAGAAGTGAGCTGACCTGTCTCATTGAAAGGTTTCAGTCCATAGAGAGTTCCTAACTGGGGGGGGAATATATTTCCATTTGGGGAGGCCAATTTTGAATTCTCATTTTTCTCACACTTCACTGCAGTTTTCTCATTGCTCACTTCAGGGCTGACAGTTTCAGATTTCACTGAAGCACTTTCTTTTTGCAGCTCGAGAGATTTTGATTGCTCTAAATGGGCTGTTTCTGTACGGGAGGCACCCATACCTCGGCAAAAATTCTGCTTGTGTGCAAGGTAACTCTCTACTTTGTTAAAACTAATCTTGCACACAGTACATTCATGATAGTCCAAAAGTCTCTTCGGAGAACAGCTTGTTTTCTCAGTTTGAGGCAAACATTTTTTGCTTAAATCCATAGGAAGATCTAGGTCCATACTGGCAACAGCTGACTGTGATACATTACACCTGGCAGGAGCAAGGTTTCCAGCTCCTGGGCCAGACACCTCCATTTGCTTTCCAAGAAACACTTCACACTTCTTGTGGGAGCTTTCACCTAGATTCTCCACTGATTCCTGAGAAGATGTCCCAGGGCTACCCATGGCTGATACACTAAAAAAAGCTTGTTGCACCATCTGTGATCTTTGCTCCTGTTCTGGGAGTGACATCTCGTACATCTTGCGCCGTTTACGACTACGTATGGTCCTTTGCATCGCTGGAACTTTATTTGCTGCCATTCGCTTCATTGGTGGATCATGTCTGGTGGCGCAGTAGTACTGCTTGTGAACGGCGAATGTTTCATGCCTGCTAAACGTTATATTACAGGCTTCACATGTAGTCTTATTCGGATCGTTAGGTGCATCCACTGCAGGAGTGCTAGGACTCTTCACATCCTTTGTTTTCCCATCTGGTTGTTCATCATTGCCGCTGGTGGATGGCTCCTTCTTCATTTGCATGGAATGATCTTTGTCTGAACTTTTCCCATCCAGTCCTGCTACATCAGGGACTATAGAGGAGTTGATGCTGGATGACTGAAGAAGTGGGTTTTCTGGATTTGGTGGGTTACATAGGGCACTCTGCAGGCTAATGGGGCTGGGACCGCTGCTAGGACTTATTGTCTCCGGCATTTTCTCATTAGTGTTGGCAAAGTCTGGGGATTTGACGACATGCTGCCATCGTGTGCTACAGTAATGTTTCTTGTGAATCAAATAATTATCCAAATTATTAAAAGTGATGTTGCATTCAAAGCAAATAGCCCCTTTTGGTATAAGTGGACTGTAAATGACAGGCGGATAGCTGCTTCCACCTTGTCTTAACCTACGGTGCACCAGTTCAGACATTTTAGCTAGAATTTCTGAAGCTTGGGGAACCATTGCGATATCCTGGGAAAGAGCAAACTGAGAGAGAAAGGGGCCCATTGGGACAGTGGATCCTATGTTGGGTTGAATTGGAGAGGAAGCAAGCCGTGGACTTGAAGGCTCTGATTTGATTCTGGCAAAGGGTAAGTTCTGCCTGTTACCTGTAGGCTGGTTTTCATTCTTCTGGTGTGTAACACTCAACTTCACATTTTTCTCTATCTTTTCTCCCTCGGCATCAGAGCACATTTCCTTATTCTGGCTGACCCCTGGACTGGCCAGTACTTCCTGTCTACTTGCTGCATCTGCTACTATTGATTGGAAAGTGTCCTCACCGTCGAAAGGTGAGTGTTCATTTTCACCTTCCCTTTGCAGCTTCCTGCTTTGACTGTGATGAAGCTCTTGGTGTTGCACCAGCTTCCTGTGGCTTTGGAAACCAAAGTGGCAATGATTGCATTTGAAGGCTGCTGGCGTGAGGTGAGTGAGTACATGGTGTTGGAAGCTCAGCACATTGTCTGCCATGTACTCACAGATGGTACACTTCAGGCTGGCACCAGCAGTTAGACAGTCTTCAAATTTCAGACCTGTTCAGAGAGAGAACATTTTCACTGTTGTGTTTCCATCACATCCTTACAACAGATTGCCCGAAGAAATCAGCCCTCTATTTTAATCTGCACATTAATTTCCCTTGAATTGTGTTTTACATTATTTCAAATTATTGGTAATGTTCATCATTTAATGGATAAAACACATTAAGGCAAAGCCTTTACCAAACTATTTTTTGCCCCTTTAAATCATTAGTTTATCAATATTTATTTGTTTTGATGACCTTTGTTCAGAAAGAGGCTAAAAATAACATGGCCATTTTGGCAATTAACTTTAGGAGTTTAACATTTTGGATGATATTCCTCTGTCCAGTCCTATGACACATATGATAACTCTTCAATATGTCTATTTAAAGAGCAAGCAACAGAATGTCACATCATTACAATGAGCATATGTATTAATAGGAATAGTGAAAGGCCTGGATAGAGTGGTCGTGGAGAGGATGCTTCCACTAATGGGAGAGTCTAGGAACAGAGGGCATAGCCTCAGAATTAAAGGGAGGAGATGAGGAGGAATTTCTTTAGTTACAGGGTGGTGAATCTGTGGAATTCTTTGCCACAGAAGGCTGCGGAGGCCGTCAATGGATATTTTTAAGGCAGAAATAGGTGGATTTGATTAGTACGGGTGCCAGGGGTTATGGGGAGAAGGCAGGAGAATGGGGTTAGGAGAGAGATAGATCAGCCATAATTGAATGGCAGAGTAGACTTGATTGGCCAAATGGCCTAATTCTGCTCCTATGACCATTTGAAATTCAGCATGTAAAGATGCTGCTTGCAGATGCTTCACTACTACTGTGCATCTCTATCACAAAACTATTTTGGGCACTTTTGAACATTAAACCACAAATAATGTAACAAATGCCATCTTCTCTTGCAAATATGTCAGAGTATCCTTGTGTTAAAGATCAGAGAAAACTGCCATTTAAACCCACCTGAACTGCATGTAGATCTTCCTGCAGTCAAATTATTATGGCCCAGAAATGTAACCCGTCTGGAAAAATATGTACTAATAAAAACTTTGTGGAGCCATCAAGCTGATTGGATGCACTAATGAAGGACATGAATGAATCGGGTAGGTTCTTATAACAATCCAAAAGTTTCACACTCACTACAATTGATACTTTAATTCCATTCCTTATTGAATTATTTACTTCAATGCAAGCTTATGTGTCTAGAAGCAGTCCGATCTTTGGACTGTAATACTCATTGGATATCTCATTCCACACACTGTCTGGAAGGCTGTACATTCCCAGGTGAAAGATTAAGTATTTTTCCTCAAAATTACATTGGGCCTTGTTGTATGGCCAAAGACACATAGTGCAGAGTAGGAGTGGGTTGAAGCATTAATGCAGCAAACAGGAGAAAGCTCAGGGTCACTCCTGCAGACTGATTGCTGTTCCCCACAAATCAATCACCCAATCTATGGTCCCTAGGAAGTGGGGAGGGTAGAGGTGAAGCATGAACTTTGCATCTCTTGCAGTTGCATTGGAAAGTGCTGTAGGCGGGGTGTAGTCGGTGCTGACGGAAGAGCTGATCAAGTGGTCATATTGTTACACAGTACTGAAACATGCCCCACCCGGCCCACCTCATCTAATGCCGACCTGGGATCGTCCTATTTGGCCCATGGTCCTATGAACCTTTCCAATCGATAAGTCTGTCCAAATGTATTTGAAAAGTTACAAATGTATCTACTTCCATAGCTTCCTCTGACAGCCCAGTCTAGGCATGGGCCACATACTGAGTGAAACTATTTGAACGCTAGAAAGCATTGTCCAATAGAGCATCTCCTGTACGATCCTCTATTTTGCTGGATCTGGCTTCATTACATCTCTGGTAATCAAGTATAGACAGTTCCTGTCCTGTGACTTTATACTTTTGCATTCTCAACCTCAGCGTTTGTCCGGGTTTGTTCATCGAGCTGTCAACCTTTAGTTAGGGTACAACTCTGCCTCCTCCATGGTTTCTTCTTCACCAAAGAACTATATGTCACGGGCTGTGCTCTTTGCACTAACATCTTCCAGTTCAGCATCCAGTCTTTGCTGAAATTCCCCTGGTGCTGTGCTGTTTTAAGTAATATTTACCTCAACATCAGCTGTTGAATAGTGTATGAAGCTGGTTAAAAATGGACTCTTCTCATCAAGCTCCACATACTTACGCCAAAACAAATATCTCATTGGCTTGAGAAGGTTGGGGCACCTCCCAGAATACCATTAAGATCCTTTGGGATCAGGAAAGTTATTCGCAACTTACTGCTTGATTTTGTCCAAAGTCCCCTGTTTCCCAATTATATCCCCCCTTTACCCTCACATTTGTCCCCTTCCTTCCATAGTCCTCCCTCCATTCATCTTCTTTCATTCTTTCACCTCTAATGTCACCTTTGTCACATTGTACCTTTGTCAGATGGGTGGACTGCACAGGGAAGAGAGGGAGGAGAATGTTTGTGTGTGTGTGTGTGTGTGGGGTGGGGGGGGGGGGGGGGGGGAGACGGAGGATTGCTTACTGGTTAGTTATCTAAAATTGGAGAATTCAATGTTCATACCATTGTGTTCTAAGCTACCCAGATGGAATACGAGGTGCTGTTCCTAAAGTTTGCCTGTGGCCTCATTCTGCCAATGGATCAAATAGGCCCAGGATAAAACAGTCAGTATGAGAATGTGAAGGGGAGTTAAAATCCTTAGCAACTGGGAAATCCAAATCTTGGCAGAATGAATGCAAATGCTCAATGAAACAGTCAACTAATCTCTGTTTGATCTCACCATTAAGGAGGAGGCCACAGAGGGAACACCAAATGCAGTAGATGAGGTTGGAGGAGGTGCGTGTGAATGTCATAAAATAGGATTGGTGTCAGAGGATCAAAGCAGGGAAGACTTGTTCTCATCTTTCTTTGCTGCAAACACAGGTACCATGTTGCACTTCCTGCCAACATTCACCTGTGGCTGAGCATCCTTCATGCTTGGGGTAAAAAACATCAACCTAAATCCCAGTAGCAATGTGCGGCCATGCACTGTCACAAGTTTGTATGATTGTGATAATTGTGACATCATTTTGTCAATATTGTGTTGTTCAATATATATTAATTTAGTGAGACCAATGTTAAATGGGCAAAAAGAGAAAGAAAAAAGTTGCTAAACTCATAGCTTATCACTCATGATCCTACACCAATGCCTGATCGCCTTCCCACAACCATCCACCCCACTGCAAAAGTCCCTCTACTCCCAATGTTCTCCCCCTTTCTCATTGACCCCATCTGTTAGAAACCAAGTCCCATAAGAGGCTGCATCTTCCCAGCTGAAGGGTCCTCTCTACAAATGCAGATTGAGGTCCTGTTACTCTATTGCTATTTGAACACTATTTTAAGTCTGAGTGAAGAGCAGTGTGTGTTTTCCCCACCTGACACAATCACTGAGAAGTATTCAGACCAGCAATGATAGTGCAAAGTAAGATTTAGTTTTCAATTTCCTTGTGGGTCAGTCCTTTTTCTGAGTCCTGCATAGTTTGGTCTCTGGGCGAATGACTTCTCCCCCTCCTCCTGACAAAGATCCTTCTCAGAGTATGCAGATCGTACATGATCATTACTCCTGGCCCTGATATTAATGGCTGGGCAGCTGCTTCCCCTTGAGCTTGCAGTCTGTTTGATTCACAATTCAGTCAATGTATGTAAATGGGCCAGCCTTTAAACTTCCCAGATTTGACAGCTGCCATTCCCAGATGGGTGCACCACTCATCACATATACTGTATCATGATCAAAGCCAAGATGCTCCTCATGTTAGGACGGTCATTTTGGTTTACAGCAGCCCAATGATGCTCAATACATCAGTGACATTACCAAATGTTGTGTCATTTGGGTGGATGTGTAACTGTCATTGTCGTATGTAATTAGGCTTGCCATTTGCTACACTGAAATAATAATAGAAAATGTGGGAATACTCTCCAAAAATGTCACTAAAAATGTTAATGCAACACAACATTCGTGAGATGTATTTGTTCCAACTAACTGGAAGCTCTCTCCGTTTAGCTCAACTTACAGCACGTAACAGATGGGAGTAAGAAGTCCATTGTATCCATTGAAGCACAATTAACTTATCCAGGTCATGTGGAATGTGCAAAAGCAATCACCTCACCCAACTTACTTTGAAAGATGGAAACCATTTGGTAAAAACACAATTAATACTTGTATGTGGTGAGCGTTCCCTCTGCTTGTTCTTTTGCTCTCTGTTCTCTTCTCTGTGGGTCTCTGAGAGAGCAGCTGCTGATGTACACCGTTTCAAAAGCAACCGCTGGGAGCTGTGCAGTTCAGCTTCAAATTGGCTCTCCTACTGATTTTCTTCTCTCTTTGTGAAGAGGCATTTGGTCTCCCCACAGAATATACCCACAGCAACACTGGATAGATCAGCAATTCAGCTTGTAGAAAATTGAAGGTGTAGCATTCTTTGATTTGCTCTTGATATTTAATTAAATTATTGTCATGGGTTTACAATTGTATCATTTACAGTGCCAATTAAGGATCACTTTCTTTATTTTTTTGTTAAACTGTGAATAAGCAGTTTAGCTGCACAAATAACATTTGTTTCATAAAGTATTTTCATGGTGATAGATCACTAATAATTCATGTCAATTTATCTAACACGTGCTAAAGTACTAATACACTGATAAGACCTTAATAAAGATTCTGCAGTTTCCAAATTTAGCACAATGCTACATTTTTCAATGCCTTTTATGATGGCTGTTTTTATGTAATCTTACCATTCAAGTTATTTACGATTGTTGAGTCCTGTGATGAAAAGTATCAGATCCTAAACGTTCACTTCAGTGCAGTCTATTTAATTTTGCAGCCATTAAATTCACAGCAAAATTCAAATTACCCCATGGTGATTCTTACCACTGTGCGAATTCATGTGAATTTCAAGAGTTCTGGTGCTGGGGAAGCTCTTGTTGCATTGCGGGTAAGAGCAGACACATGGCTGCTGAAGAGGACCAACTTCTTTCTCCTCTGATAGTGAAGACCCTTCCCTTTGTCTCCCACTGCAGTAGTACATGAGATGAGCTTGTAAGTTCCGTTCACTGCGGTACCAGATCCCACAGGTTTTGCATGGAAATATGTCTTCTGTATTAAGAAAATATATAATATGAATGAAAGCAGAGTTGTGTTCAGTTAAATAACGTGACATGTACAATCTGAAATAAAATTATGGATCTTCCTCTGTAATCCACAATTTGAGATTTGTAATAGAAAACAAATCACATGTCATTAAAGTGCACATTGTCAGATTTAAATAAAGGGTAATTTTATACATTTTGGTTTCACCATGTAGAAATTACAGCAGTGTTTATACATAGTTTCCCCATTTCAGGGCACCATAATGTTTGGGACACAGCAATGTCATGTAAATGAAAGTAGTCATGTTTTGTTGCATATCCTTTGCATGCAATGAATGCTTGAAGTCTGCGATTCATGGACATCACCAGTTGCTGGGTGTCTTCTCTGGTGATGCTCTGCCAGGCCTGTATTGCAGCCATCTTTAGCTTATGCTTGTTTTAACCATATAACCATATAACAATTACAGCATCAGGCCATCTCGACCCTTCTAGTCCGTGCCGAACACGTATTCTCCCCTAGTCCCATACACCTGCGTTCAGACCATGTAGATTTTGGGGGATAATACCCTTCAGTTTTCTCTTCAGCATATAAAAGGCATGCTCAATTGGGTTCAGATCAGGTGATTGACTTGGCCACTCAAGAATTGACCATATTTTAACTTTGAAGTATGCAGCAATTAAATCAAGCAGCATTGTCTTGCTGTAGAATGAATTGCAAGCCAATGTGTTTTGAGACATTTGTTTGAACTTGAGCAGATGGGATGTGTCTATACATTTCAGAATTCATTATGCTACTACCATCAGCAGTTGTATCATCAATGAAGATAAATGAGCTAGTACCTTCAGCAGCCATTCATGCCCAGGCCATAACACCCCCACCACCGAAGTGGTATGCTTTGGATACCATACCCCCATATCAGATAGAAACATAGAAACATAGAAATGAGGTGCAGGAGTAGGCCATTCAGCCCTTCGAGCCTGCACCGCCATTCAATATGATCATGGCTGATCATCCAACTCAGTATCCCGTACCTGCCTTCTCTCCATACCCACTGATCCCTTTAGCCACAAGGGCCACATCTAACTCCCTCTTAAATATGGCCAATGAACTGGCCTCAACTACCCTCTGTGGCAGAGAGTTCCAGAGATTCACCACTCTCTGTGTGAAAAAAGTTCTTCTCATCTCGGTTTTAAAGGATTTCCCCCTTATCCTTAAGCTGTGACCCCTTGTCCTGGACTTCCCCAACATCGGGAACAATCTTCCTGCATCTAGCCTGTCCAACCCCTTAAGAATTTTGTAAGTTTCTATAAGATGAGGCGGTATGCTTTGGGTCTTGGGCACTTCCTTCTCTCCTCCAAACTTTGCTCTTGTCATCACACTGATATGTTAATCTTTGTCTCATCTGCCCACAAGACCTTGTTTAAAAACTGTGATTGTTCTTTTAAATACTTCTTGGCAAACTGTAACCTGACCATCCTATTTTTGCAGCTAACCAGTGGTTTGCATCTTGCAGTGTAGCCTCTATATTTCTGTTCATGAAGTCTTCTGCGGACAGTGGTCATTGACAAATCCACACCTGCCTCCTGAAGATTGTATTTGATCTGTTGGACAGGGGTTTGAGGATTTTTCTTTATTAAAGAGAGAATGCTTCTGTCATCAGCTGTGGAGGTCTTCCTTGGCCTGCCAGTCCCTTTGCGATTAGTAAGCTCACCAGTGCTCTCTTTCTTCTTAATGATGTTTCAAACAGTTGATTTTGGAAAGCCTAAGGCTTGGCTGATGTCTCTAACAGCTTTATTCCTGTTTCTCAGTCTCATAATGGTTTTTTTGACTTTCATTGGCTCAACTTTGGTCCTTGTGTTGATAAACAGCAATAAAAGTTTCCAAAGGTGATGGAAAAACTGGAGGAAAGACTAGGTGCTGAGAGCTCTCTTATACCTGCATTAAGGAAGCAATTAAACACACCTGAGCAATTATAAACACCTGTGAAGCCATGTGTCCCAAACATTATGCTGCCCTGAAATGGGGGGACTATGTATAAACACAGCTGTAATTTCTACATGGTGAAACCACTATATGTAAAAATACCCTTTAATAAAATCTGACAATGTGCACTTTAACCCAGGTCAATAGTAACCCTTAGGATATTGATAAAAGGAGATTTCGTGATGGTAATGCCATTGAACATCTGGGGGTAATAGGTGCATTTTGTCTGGATATTGCCATTGCCTGGGAGTTGTGTCTTAAATGGTATTTGCTACCTATCAGCCCAGGCTTGGATATTGGCCATGTCTTGCTGCATTTGGAAACACACTGCTCCGTTATCCCAGGAGTCACAAATGGGGCTAAACATGATCTCAATCAAAAGCAAACATCCTTTCTGCTGTTAGTAAGGCAAAGTAATCAGTAAAAAAAATAACAATGAACGACTCCCTTCTGTAGGAGAGCAAATGATGTATGTGATTTTTATTGATTTGGGTTCAGACCTGTTTAGCAAACATTAATTTCTGCGTTAATTTGCTTCATTAAAGCCAATCTGTGCCACGTTCATAACATTTTATTGCCAGAAAAGCACAGCATTTGGGCAAGAGAAATAGTTCTTGTTTGGCTAACTCCATTAAGCTCACATCAGTTAATTGGGTCATATGAGAATGAGCTGTTTGACATTTCTGATGCTTGGTAATTCAGGTCGCTTTAACCAAACAAGTGATACCTGGTGAGTTTTTCTTATGTATAACTTTAGTATGAGAACGCATAAAATACATTTCCATTTTAAATCATGAATTTTTTGACCGAAGACGCTCCTGCTCCATATATTTCATCTTTGAAAGACATTAGAATTTATTTTTGCCTTTGAATCTATGCACAAAATGGAATCTTACTGTTGACAATTGCAGTAGGTAAAATGGATGCCATGGCTGCTTGTTGAGGAAGCAGCTGTATAGTATCCAGGAGACGTGCTGGATACATGCCCTCTGTAATGGCCATTTGGCTGACAGCTTGCAGCCTTGAGTCAAATTCCACAGCAAATGCAATCAGTTCCTCTCCTTCCAATAGCATTTTTGTCATTGTGCACCAAAGCTGGCCACCTGGAGAAGATGGAAAAAACAGTTTTACAACTTAACTGGAACCGAGTGTCCAACAAAATCAGTCTGGTTTTTATTTATGTCCATCGATGTCCAGATAAATGTTTATTTAAATAAATTAATACAATTACAAAAGCTAAATGATTCTTGCAACAAACCTAGTTCCCACTCTCTCTCATTCAGTTGTTTCTTATGGTCTGTGAACATTATTGTACCAAGCCCACACAAGTGATTTTTACAATGATTCTGGTCAGAACCGTTCTGCTCTCTACTGATTTGAGAGGCTTTAACAGAGGTGACAATTTATAAATTAAACTAGCTTTTTAAGGTAGGTATAAGGCTTCTGGTGGGTTTTTTCAGAATTTTTTTTTTCTCTGAGTATTTTCTTGCATGCAGCAGTGACCATGTACTTCCAACCTGATCGACTCTGAAGTGCAATGGAATACTCTAAGGATGTGGATGACACTATATAAACGCAAGCTCTTTTTAATCAATTCTAGTCTGTGGAAAATTAATTAAGTTTTCCCTGTGTGATTATTCTATTATAATGAGCAATCCACTGATGGAAGTCAGGTGAAATAAAAAGAAAGCTGCTCCCAGAGTATTCAAAATACAAGCTCAATTAATGCCACAGGCAAAGGAGTTTAATATACATAGGAATTTCAGCAAATGCACACACTTGGATGATATTCTGGTTTGGGGCACATCTTCATACCCAGATTTAAAGTTGACCTCTGGTGCTGGTTGAGTGGACTTTGCATATATTCCCTGTCACCATGTGGGCTCCCTGTGGATCCCTCCCACATACCAAAGATATGTGAGTTAGTCACTGTAGAAATAACACTGGCGACAGTTCCTAGCGTACTGTGACTAACTCGCATATCTTTGGTATGTGGGAGGAATCTGCAGGAAGCCATCGTGGTCACAGGGAATATATGCAAACTTCACACAATCAGTACCAGAGGTCAGAATTAAACCTGGGTTCCTGGACCAAAACACAAAGTATGATGATGTGTCCTGACCCAAACATCCTCTATCTATTCCCTCCACATACGCTGCCTGGCCTGTTGAATTCCTCCACCATTTTAAATTTTGCATATGATTCATACATTACAATTTCTTGTGTCTCCTGGGTCACTGCAGTTGTAAGGCAGCATCTGTATTGGCTGGACCATTGTACTGTGTTAGTGGTGGCCACCTTGCTTATCAAGTATCTTTACGCCTTCATCTTAAAAATATTAACGCTGCTTCCACCAACCTTTGTGGAAGAGAGTTCAAAAGACATGAGCCTCTGAGAGAAGACACACCTCTGTCCTGTATTGGTAAGCTCTTGTTTTTAAACAGTAATCGCCATCTATTTTTTAACAGCCCAACATCTTTTTCATCTCTACCCTATCAAAATCCCACAAACTTTGGATGTTTCTTCATAAGGGACCAAGATGTTAAACACCCAGCCATTTTTTAACTGAAGCTTTAGTTTTAGAATTGAATGATTTTGAGCGTACTTCATGACATCAATAAAGCCATCTCAAATATTGAAAAACGTTTCTCCTTTCTAGTTGTGAACCATGCTTTGACCGAAGTACATGAAAACTGAACAAAGCATAATTTTGACTTTCATAAGACGTGATGTGCATTTGGCATTGTCTACTGATTTTTCATTTGACTGTACTATCTATTATCACTCATGGGAGATTGAATATAAATTTCCTTTGCAGAATGTGGGCATTTTACAGCTAATTTCCATGAATTGGATTCTGGACCCAGGAATAATGCACAATTCTTCATCTATCTATGTGAGATATCTTATAACTCCAGAGCATTCCTGTTACACTTTTTTTTTTACCAGTACTAAGCTTTCAAGTCTTTTGAATTCTGCTTGGACAGATTATTTTTAGCAAACAAAAGCATGCCCACACTTCAATCTCTGGAAACAATACACTGTTGAAAATATGCCTTGTAAAGTTGGGAAATAATGGTGGTGGAAGTGGTTTCAATAGATAATAGATTTAGAAAGGAAAACAGACATATATGTAAAATAGTTTAAAAGATTATGACAATGTGGAAAAACAAGATAATTAGACAAATTTGTTGACATTATTAAAGTCCCATTTAGATTCTGTGCATGAATGTTGACTGGTTCTTTCACATCACAAGTGTTCCAATATTGCTCTCTCCACAAGCTACACGACAATTTATTTTAGAACCTATACACAAGAAGCCTATATTATACAACAGCTACAACCATATGGAGTGGATAGGGGTGTTGTCGCATGCTAGATGTACATGAGCTTCACAGAACAAGGTCTTCATCTTATAGCATGAGGATACTGGTACAAACATGATTAATATTACTATAGCCATTACTACTATCTATATGGAATGGCCTTTCACAAATTCTTATTTCCCATTCCCCTCTCAAACCTACTTTCTTTACTAATGGCCGGTTGCCTGTCAATATAAACTGACATTCAAACCCATTACCTTCTGATAAAACTAACCATACCAAGCACTTATTGAAATCTTGATCCATTACCCAGAAGCATCTACACCAAATTGCTGCTGCACCCCAATTTGATCTTGAATTGTTTTTAAGGAAGAATTGGCATTAGATGATTTAAATCTTGTAAGTCACCAAACTCTGAACATTAATAGCCCATTATCTGTTTATTTGCTCTTTATCAGTTTTATTTATTCATGTGTGTATATATTTATATAATGGTATATGGACACACTGATCTGTTCTGTATTCATGCCTACTATGTTATGTTGTGCTGAAGCAAAGCAAGAATTTCATTGTCCTATCTGGGACACATGACAATAAACTCACTTGAATCTTGAATCCCTTGAATCTTAATAAGGATGGACACATTATCCATGTCAGTTTAAAGAAACAAAAGACTTACTAATCTATAACTGACTCTTCAGCAATATCGATATTAAAGTATGAGTATCTTATTTACTTTATTCAAGTTATTCATTAAAACAATTAAAAGTATATATATTTCTCACATACACAATGTTCCTGCCTCAGATGTAGCAGCGGGAAATGCACAGGTTGCATCTGTATATTTACAGGTGAAGTATTCATGTCAAATTCCATTGCATACCATTTGAGTTAGATTGATGACAATGTCCTTTATGGTTCATAAACTACTTGGGTTTCTGGAACTTGCGGACATTTTTTACTTCAAACCAAGCTCCAATCATTTACCATGTATTGACTTACTTTCGTTTAAGATGATCTCCAAATAAGTTTCTTAAAACAGAATGTGCAACACGAGGAATTATTTTTTTATTCCTGCTTTAGTTAAACACATAAATATTGCAATATTATTGCAAGAGGTTCATTCAATTGATGCTAATTGATTTGGATAAAATGGAAACTTTGGAAGCAAATTCGATTTTGTTTTTCTGTTGGAAACCAGTTAAGTAATTAATTCTTTAATTATGAATCAAATGATCTTGTTAGAGCAATTTGTATTCAGCATCGAGAATGATTGGAGTAGAGAAAATGTGAAGAAACAAAACCAAACAAGGAAAATAAGGTTGGAAGATAGTTCACAAACTAAGATAATTCGTAGCTCTGAATCTTTAATTCAGCCTCCAATTAATGTCCCATCAATCTTTTTGTTTTGCTTCTTCCTAAGATTGGGATTACTTTATGATTTTGCGCGTCTCAGTTACTTTTTAGTGCAGCAGCCAGTTAGGCATGGTTTAAGTTTGAGCCTGGATAGTAAATGGCAATAAGGTTATTTCATATGAAAGCCAAACATACTTCTGAAGTTGAGCTCCAATCTTCACCGGAACACTTTTCAACACCACCTGCTAGAGATGAAACTCTGGGTGATTTCCCACATTATAACTCAAGGGTATCATTCTTCTCTTTGTTTTAACTGTGGTCGGTAAATCAGAACAAGGCATGTACTGTCTCTCATGTCTCTAACAGAAAGTACAAAATTACAATGAGCAAATATTCAACTCGATTTTTCAGCCAACTCTTTCGTATAGATCTTGGAAGATTTAAAATGCTACTCCTGGTAGGTCTTTTTTTTAACAGAACAGTGAATTCAGTATAAACTATGTTGTTGATTAGTGAAGCAAAGACTGGAGTCTTTGATAAGTAACCACAGTGTTTATCTTCTAATATGACAACGCTTTTACCTACAATTCATTTTTTCCTCCTGCAGATTAATATTTAGAAATGACTATTTGCAAGAATCTGGCAGAAGAGATAAGGAAAAATAAGATATGCTAACACTCTGACTGAATTAGGACATTGTTGTACAGGAACCCAGGCCAATTAATTAAGCCTGTCTGTTACTTTTCAACAATGTGCAAACAAACCTATGTAAAACCCTTCATCATTTTCATCATTTGTTTTTCAAATGCAAAGCGATTGTGACAATTGGTTTCTACACCCTGGTTACATACGCAGATTCATGATTTACTCCTTGCCGGCATATCTCATCAGGGAAAAAAGATGTCATTTTTCGTTTTCAAATTATATGTCTTATACATTACGATTTGGAAAATGAGAAATCAGGCAGCAGTGTTTCTAGTTCTGGTGGTCTGAAAGTTAAGTGGATAAATCAAAGCTGAAAAAAGTAGACAGCAAGATGGTAGACAAATGGATGTAATGTGGTGCTAGTTGGCATTGCCATTGGAAATGGTTGGTAGTAAATGGTAATGATAAAAACAGCTGATGGCAGACAAGGAGGGTGGAAGAACAAAGTGGAAAATATGTAATAAAAATGATAGTAAACAGAGGGGAGGCAGAAATGACTGCATTTGGGAAGATAAGGAAGGTAGAAAGTGAAGCTTATAATGTCTCTTTGGAAAAGAAGAACTGGAAGGCTATCTGGTTTTAGTATGAGAAGAAAATGAAATGGTTAGCATTATCTGATGGGAATGGTGAGGGAGAGAATGGGAAGGGGGAAGCAAAGGAATGGAAACAGCACATATGCCAAGGAAATTGAAGAGTACCAGTATGAATGGCGAAGAGTGGAAGAAGAGTATGAAAGTAATGCAGAGGTTGAAATGGGACGGATTGTGAAAAAGACGGTGCAGATAGCATTTTGCTGAAATGATGGGGCAAGTTCACTGTGAAAGGATGGAAGTTATATTCATACTGTTTATATTCACTGTTTCAGAAAAGTGGGGCAGTGGACAAGGATAACAATCTGTCCATTGGAGGGAACAGGATGGACAAGGGATCTCCATGAATTGGGAGTGGGAGGAAGTGGATTAACACATACAACTGTGCATTGGTCGTGAGCTGGAGTTGAAGGTGCATAGGTAAGGGACAGATTTAAATTTAATCTTATTTCTGAGAAAAGAGGGTGTTTTGAGCACAGAGTCTCGGTGAAAGTGTCAGATGCATGCGTTTGATCTTTCAGTGAAAGGGTGGGGTGCTAGATGGCCACTGTATCTCTGTGAGAGAGTAGAAGAGTACAGTGTTACAGTGAAAGAAATGAGGGTAAACTAGAAGGAAAAATAAAGCAACACATGAGAGGTACAACAAATATATTAGAAGGAAGATCCATAGAACAGTTAAAGCAAATTTTTGGTCATCTAGAAACCAAGATGATCATACAAATAATGGTGGATAAATCTGATATGTACTTTGTATTAATCTTCACAGAAGAAGAAATTAAATGTACATGTGTAGTTCCTTCAGCGTCTATTTCCTACAAGAGTCCCACTTACCCGACTGCCGACACCCGTCATAAGTCAGCGAAAATTTTCAATATGTTGAAAATTCAGCGACGACCAGAAAGACGCAACGGCTCTTTGGGTGACTAGAAAATCAGTCTACAACATACAGAATGATGAAACAGACGGGAATTGCTTCATGGATCATTCTTGCTCCTTATGTAACATCTTATTGTTAATATTCTCATTCTTTTTTAGTAATCTCTGCAAGATATCTCTATATCCTCCTCTGGACCAACAAACTACTGAAATCTCTCCTCCGATTCTGGCCTCAGGCATTTCCAATGTTCCTCACTGAGTTTTCTCTTTAAATCTTTCCTCGTTTTTTCCTCTCTCTCCTTTTAGGGTGCATCTTAAATTATTTATTTGACCAAGCTTTCTGTAAATTGTTCTAACAAGCCTTTTTGTGGTTAATTGTAAATCATGCCTTATGATATTCTTAAGAAAGGCTTTTGGTAACTTCACTGTTTAAAATCCAAGTTGTTGTTAGAGCCAACTTTTTCAAACAACTTCCACATGCTTGTGTGTATCCCTTCGCTCCCAAGCATCGATCAATCCCTGTCTGGCAGTGTAGGACAGTCTGTTCCAAATTTTCCATTGAAACTACTTTGTAATTAGTTGATCCAAAGCGTACCAAAATGACTTAGAGAAAATCAATGAAGAACTGTGTCTATCTCAGCAATGTTTCTTCAACGTTCAGCCAGAAGTTGTGTTATGTCCCTAGGCTAGTTACTCCATGACGGCCTGAAATGGTTCCTGATTGCCTGACAGATGTAATACCATAGAGTGAATCAGGTTCTATCTCCATGGGACTGTTGGGCCATCTCGTGGTTTAATCAACTGTTACCGAAACCTCTTGCTGAAATCAGCAGAGAGCCCTGTCTGAACTTATACAGAGTGAAAATAGTTACCTGAACTCTCAAATGTACAGTAAGTTGCTGTTATTCCCACATTTTATTATGTGCTGGAGAATAATGTATACCTTCCTGCTCAGTTCCTCTATGTCTTTCAAAGCCTGACTTCAAACTCATATTCATTCTTCCCATCCTGGCCCTAAATTTATGCAGACACTTTAGCAAAGGTTTTCCTTATTGTTGGTATTCTAAGCCACTATTACAACAAGCACTCTTATCCATTTGGATACTCTCACAAAATAAAATCTGAATTTGACCATAAATACATTTAAAGAAAAATTAGGGTTGATTTATAAGGTCTCACAAAACATAAATCATAGAAATTAGGTGCATAAATACGGCCCTTCGAGCCTGCACAGTATTCAAATGATCAGGGTTGATCCAACTCAGTATCCTGTAGCTGCCTTCTCTCCATACCCCCTGATCCCTTTAGCCGCAGCGGCCACATCTAACTCCCTCTTAGATATAGCCAATGAACTGGCCTCATCTACCCTCTGTGGCAGAGAGTTCCAGAGATTCACCACTTTCTGTGTGAAAAAAGTTCTTCTCATCTCGGTTTTAAAGGATTTCCCCCTTATCCTTAAGCTGTGACCCCTTGTCCTGGACTTCCCTAACATCGGGAACAATCTTCCTGCATCTAGCCTGTCCAACCCCTTAAGAATTTTGTAAGTTTCCATAAGATCCCCTCTCAATCTCCTAAATTCTAGAGAGTATATACCAAGTCTATCCAGTCTTTCTTCATAAGACAGTCCTGACATCCCAGGAATCAGTCTGGTGAATCTTCTCTGCACTCCCTCTATGGCAATAATGTCCTTCCTCAGATTTGGAGACCAAAACTGTACGTAATACTCCAAGTGTGGTCTCACCAAGACCCTGTACAACTGTAGTAGAACCCAGTCCTTTTATGAAAGCCACATACCATGCTTTCTTTACTGGTGTAATTTCAATGACTGGTGTACCATGACACCCAGGGTTCCCCTTTCCCAATGGCCACCATTTAGATCTATTCTGCTTTCCCCTTTCCCGTTTTTGCCACCAAAATGGGACAACCTCATTTATCCACACTATACTGCATTGCCAAACATTTGCCTAGTAATGCCTATCCAAGTCACCCTGCATCTCCTAGCATCCTCCTCAAGCTAACACTGACACCCATTCATCTTTGGAGATTTGCCTTCAATTCCCTCATCTCAGATCATTTCTCCCAGCACTGAGCCTTGCAGTTAAAGTCACTGCCTGCCATTGTGAAAAGGACCCGTTTACTCCTACTCTTTGCTTGTTTTGCCAGCCAGTTCTCTACCACATGAATGAATGGAACGGTTTCATCCAATGTATTAATTCTTTCATTTTATTCCAAGAATCACTTTCATGAGCAACAAGATTATGAAAAGCACTGAGTGGGAAGACCAGCTTTATATCGATCTATGTTAGCAATAATACTGATGAACTGCCAGAATATGCAGTTATCTTTCATCCAAAACATATAATTATTCTACGGTCAGGCAAACGCCTCCGTTGCCATGCTCTGAGAACGGAGAGGTTGAGAAGGAGTTTCTTCCCAGAGGCCATTCGGCCATTCGGTGAGTAATGCCTAAATGACTGTAAACTCCTATCTCACCAGGGACTAACTCTACTGAACGTTTTTCCTTCCAATATTTAATATGTAAAAAGAATATGTGTGTGTTTATGATTGTGTTCATAGTTTGTTTGGTTGTTTGTTGTTTGTCTTTATGCACAAAGTCCGCGAGCATTGCCACTTTTCATTTCACTGCACATCTCGTATGTGTATGTGACGAATAAACTTGACTTGACTTGACTATGTAATGGCATACGATAGTTGATGTATTTATATGTAAAGACAATGCACATCTCGTATGTGTATGTGACAAATAGACTTGACTATGTAATGGCATACGATAGTTGATGTATTTATATGTAAAGACAATGGTAACTTTAAAAAAAAGAAGCATTCCATCAAAGATTTTCAGAGCATTCACAAAATAATAATCAAATGCATTGTCAAAACTTGACATACATTTTCCTTTTCCTTTATATCTGTTTTTTTTTGTGGGATAAAGAGATCGGATGTTGTGATCCATCGCATTAAGTAAATGCCAAGAAGATCAGATAATGATAAATATAAAATAAAATAATAGGGGATCAAAAACAGCTGTGGTGAGCAGATCATACCAAAGCCATTTACCTACAATCTGATTACAATAAAATTCAATTGAATTCTAATGACAAGATCTAAATGAAATTCCACATCCTTAGTGACGTAGTGTCCCTGCCCACTGTCAAGACTGTGACTGGGAATGTGTTCTTAGGAACATTTCTGGAATCTAAAATAAGGAGAATGATTGAAATCTGTGTTCATTTGATCTATGTCAGGAGAGTCAAGGTTTACTCTGAAGTTTGCATGCTAATAAAAATTTTAAAACAATCTTATTATTACTAATACATAATTCTTGCATGCCACAGTAAAAATGGGACAAGCTGTCGTACAGAATAGATATCCCAAGAATTCATTGAGGGTGAGGTATTTTGTTACTTCAATTGGAGATAATGCTTCTATTAATGCTTTTTTTATATTGACACCGGAGAACCTTTTAATCAATCAGATCCATACTAGCCCCATTCCGTTGCTTTAGAAATTATTGCCAGGTATTAGTCGATTCCTTTTGGAAACCCCTGATTGCAGGCACGGAACTCGCTATCAAAACATGGAGGGGACCAGGGGACACAATATTTTGGCGGCCACTCACACACACACGCGTGAGGCTTCGGAAGCTCAATCCAGCGCTAAATGCAGCTCAACTCTGCCCGTCTCGCCGGGTTAACTACAGCCCTGTCTGGACTGACGGGACACCGGCGCTGCTTCTCCGTGCTGGCCATATTTCCCGCAAGCCCAGGCAGGTTAACCTGGCGGGACAGGCTGAGTTGAGCTGGGTTTAGCGCTGCTTCTTTGCGCTGGCTGTGGGCACCGCTCCCAATCTCTCTGGCCACCCGTGGGGGGGGGGGGGGCACTCGGGAGGGGACGGGACAGCGCCGGAGACCCGGCCGGGATCGATCCTGGCTGCGGATGAGGCGCAGGTCTGTGCTGAGAGTGTTTTGGCACATCTCCCTCCTCCAATCACTGTGTTCTACCCTCAGTCCCACCCCCCCTCCTCCCTCCTCCAATGATCTCGCTGAATCATCATGTCCCGCCCCCATTGCCTGCTGACCGACGTCTCTCTCATCCAATCGGCGCCCTTGATCAGCAGTCCCACCCCCACTGTCTCGCGGAAAGCGGAGATATCACGGGTTTTAAAATCCAGATTACAAAAACTTGGGGGGGATGTCCCCCACCTCTCAAAACATGGGGGGGACGTGTCCCCTCTTCCCCCCCACCCGGGTTTTCCGCCCCTGCCTGATTGATTCTGAATCCACGATCTCTACAGATAGTCAGTTCCAAATGATTACCAGCCTCTGCGTGAAGAGGTTTCTCCTCAAATTCCTGCTATTAGCCAAACTTTTATCAGTAATTAGTAAATTATCCCCTTAGTGCAGGTAATCCGCAAAAAAGAGAATAAATGATAGGGTAGCTGGTAAATAAGGAGGGGAGCATGGAACTGAAGGGATTGCTGTATTGGGTGTGGATTTGACAGGCTTAATGGTATCTTTTATTATTGTTTTACGTAAGGAACAACCTCAGCTCCTCCAGCCTGACCCTTTTATTAAAATCCCTCATTCCTGCAGAATCTACTGTATTTTATATATACTTTTGATGACCTTCACTACCCTCCCAAAGTGTGAAGAACAGAATTGGATGCAACACCCTATTGTGGTATAACCAACATTCCCTTTGTTCATTTACTTCATTGCTTTAAGCTTTTTGTTGTCTACATCTCTATTTACAAGATCACGGATACTTTACTAACCACCTTGTCAAATGACCTGTCACTTTCATGGATTTAATCTGATGTACATATAGGTCTTTCCCATTACTTTATGCATTAGTCTTCATGTCTAGGTGGTCCTTGCTTGCCTCAGTGAGAATGAACACTCTTCTGAAGAAGTGAACTGTCAACCATAATTATCATTACAAATATTTATGGCACAACATTCCTCTACTAGATTTTCTGGATCTCCAGAACCAGACATAGTACACTATTACTTTTGAAATTGTGTAGATGAATTTGTAGCTCATGATCTATATTCTGGAAATGCTAGCGGCATGAACATTGATTTCTCCAATTTCCAGTAGCCCTTGCTGTCTCCTCCATTTCTCAGCTCTCCCTCAGCCCTCTGGCTCCTCCTCTTCCTTTCTCCTTTCTGCTTCCTGCCCCCCCCCCCCACATCAGTCTGAAGAAGGGTTTCGGCCCAAAACGTTCCCTATTTCCTTTGCTCCATAGATGCTGCTGCACCCGCTGAGTTTCTCCAGCACTTTTGTCGACCTTCTGCTGGAAACCAAGTTGTTCTCCAGGCAACAATGCAAGGGCATCGAGAAGATTTGACAGTAAATGCTGTCATGCTCAATGTCATAGATTGTATTTTCAAATGCCACCTCCATTTACACCAAATGCAACAACCTTATAGCGATTAATGTACCTTATTCTGATCAATCACAACGTCAGATTCATTCCAAACATCCATGCGCCAGGTAACCCTAATACAATTCAAAGCTGGTACAGTCTGGTTGCAGACAGCAGAGAAATAGTATTTGCCAAGTTATACAGAGAGAACACCCAGAGCTTTATGCCCCATGTCCTGTTAACAGTAGAAGCAAGGTTATTGTTCTGTTTCTCTCCTTGGAGGCAGAACATCTCCCAGATAACACCCCTGCCTTCAGTGGGAATGTTCTGCAGTCAGTACAAGAAGTCTCACAATAAGCAACCTGCTGGAGGAACTCATCAACATTGATGGAGGCAATGGGATAGTCAATGTATCAGGACTAATTATCAGGACAAATCCTCATGCATGATCCTGAACTAAAATGCTGACATTTCCTTTGCCTCCATGCTGCTGGAATCTTGATCCCAGTATCTGCAGCCACATGTGTCTCTATTTTACAAGCCCCTGGTTTATGCTGTACTTTATGTTGTAATTATAGCTTCACAATCAAACTTGGTCTTGTTATAGTAATGGTAAATATTACTTTCAATATAACATTGACAATTTGGGGATTTCTTAAAAATGAAAACCTAAATAAAACCAAAGAATGTAATATAAAGTTTTTGTGAAAATCCCTCAATTTGAACAAAGTACAAGATTGAAACTAACATATTACTATGAAATATGAACAAGCAATGGACATGAATATAAAATGGAAATTTACTGTGCTCCTGAACATGGCTGCAGTTTGCAAATTAGTTGTTCCATGTCTTTTTCACAACAAAAAGTGAAGTGAATGTATGCTTTAAGAAGGAGGATTTGCCAATACATGCATATTATAAGTTCAAATTGGCTATTGACGATTACCAGCACATAGATTTATCATCATGAGCAAACACATGAACCCATTGTCAATCAGCTCTTCTCCAGTGATTGCTATTGTTGTTGGTGAAACTCATTTGCTGGGTCCTCGCGCTGCCACAGAAAACCATTTAATCTGAATGTGTTCATCACTTGTGTTTTATGTGGCTTGCAAACTTCTACTTTAGTGAAAATGGGAAGATTGTTGAAATCCTTCTGCAAAGTACCTGATAAAAGAATGAAGGTCTTTTACATATCCTCAAAACAATACTGGAATTAAGGGGAAACAAAAGGCCAGCTGCTGGAGAAAAGCACTCACAAAACCACCCTGCTGCAGCACACTACAGATTATTCAACTATGATGTTCCGTCTTTCTGTTATATGTTAATTAAAAGCTTGTTTGTTCAGTAAAATTCTAGCTAGGAGTTTTATAAATCAACTTGAGATTCTGTGATACTGAAAAGACTTAGAAATCTTTCTATGGATTTTTTTTGTTGGAAGTCTGAAATGTTTGCTTTAAATGCTATCTCTCTCCCTCTCTCTCCCTCTCTCTCTCTCTATGTATATATATACACACACACACACACACACGTATATATATATATACACAAATTGCTCTCTATGCTTACATGCTGATGCTGCTGCTATGTGCTGCTCTTTTGGTGTTTGGAATATCATCTATGACACTAGGGCCCAATATGTTACGAGGAGGAGGAGCCATCTCAGAGAGATTACAACAATGCAGCATCTGAGAATTAAGTTAATAAGAGTAGAAAATATGACAAGAATCACAGAGAATGTCAGATGTTGCCATATGACAACACTTTAAAGTTGGAGGTGAATGTTGGCAACTGATTATGGGTGCAATCAAAGAGTGTTTCAGTACTGTGGGCTGGATACACAACAGAGCACAAGTGACAGAGTGGAACATGTAGCAGGAAGGAAATTGGAGACTTGGGTGTTTTAAGGGATTGGAAACCAAATGAATAAAGTGTGTTCCAGAGATGAGAGAGCAACTGTATTATAGAATGGAGTTAACAAGTGGAGTGTAAGAAGTGGAAATAGTATTACTAGTATCTGTCTGTCTATATAATGTATGTCTGTCTATCTATATAATGTATTTCTGTCTATCTATATATCGATCTATATTGCATATACAGTATGTTCCCATAGTGCTGCTGCAAGTAAGGATTTATTTTCCTTTTGTCGGTACATTTAACACTCTTGACTCTCTTGAATACATCAGAAAAGGATGTGTCTTAAACCACCATAACCAGAGATGGGTTCATTGCAGGTCATCGGCCAGCGAGGGGTAGAAATTAAGAGGGACAGGTCAAAGGGGCTAAATTACATGACAGGAGTCAAAGAGAAAAGGACGGGCAGGATATGCGTTAAGAATGTAGAGTTTATTATAGGACACTGTTGGAGGTTGGGTTCTTAGTGCCTTGCAATACAGAAATAACACAATGTTACTGGATGAGGGAGTAAAATGCTTGACATGACAATTCCGTTCCATGGCACCAAGGAGGCCTTGCAAAAACGGAAATAACTGGAAACAAGGACAAAGGCTTTCTCATGTCTCGCACTCTGAAGATAATAGAAATAAATGACTTCAGATGCTGGTTAACAAAGACCAAGCAAGTAGCAAGCAGACACAAGTGAAGTGGGATATTTGATAGGCAATGGTTGGACAATGGCCAGAGATGAAAAGACAGAAGGTGTGAGAAGAAAGGATTGTGAATTGTGAAGCTAGAGGAAGGAATGTCGGTGGAAGGGAATAAATAGGTGCGACTCCAGGTGGGGGGGGGGGCACGTCGGAAGGCTGGGGAAATGGGGTTATATGGAGGTAGAATGGAGAGGAGTGGGGTAATGTAGTTCCCTATAATTGGAGAATTCAATGTAAGTGGAATAGGAGGTGTTGTTCCTCCATTTTGCATGCGCCAACAATTTGGCAGTGGAGGAGGCCCAGGACAAAAAGATCCGTATGGGAATTGGAAGCTGAGTTAAAATGGATAGCAATTGGGAGATCCTGCAGGTATAAGTGGACCAAGTGTAATTATTCAGCAATACGGTCTTCCTGAAGCCATATCGGGAACACCTGATGCAGTAGGTGATGCTGTACTATATATAGGACTTTGGTTAGGTCGCATTTGGAATATTGCATGGTTTGGTTGTCCCATTACAGGAAATATTTGGTGGCTTTGGAGAGGGTGCAGAGGTGGTTTAGAAGAATGCTGCCTGGATTAGAGGTTTTCAGCTACAGGGAGAGGTTGGTTACACTTGGCATGGATACGATAGGCCAAATAGCCATTTTCATTGATGTATGTTTCAATGATATCCAGCTCAATCATTCCAAACACTTCATTTTTCTCTACTGAAGAGATGACTACAGTTAGATGTAAAAGTCAAGTCGGGTTCCAGCTCAAATGTACATAACAACAGTGTCCGTGCTTACAAATTACAATATATATTTTTAATAATACTTGGCAATTATTTTGTTTATTGATGCTAGGGAAATGCTTGAACAAAAAAAGATTTAGTCTACAAACATTTCACAATGACATGAAATATAAAATTCCATTTTAGGAACGTTTTTTTTCCCTGAAAGAAAGCTAAGGCAGTCGATTGAGATGTGAATTAAATCTGGGAATGTCCCCAAATGTGGGGAGAGATACAGCTCCTGATAAAAGATAACCATAAAATAACTTCCATAAGTTGGAACAATACAGAAGCTAGATCCAGCTAATATATTTTATGTCCTTGGACATTTACGTTTTGTTTTCTTTACCATATTTCAAATTCCAATCTCACATTTAGAGTATTGGACAAATATTTTTCATTACCTACAAAAAAAGGTTACAAGTAACTGAGCCCAAAGCGATTTAATATGCATCTTTTGGGTGCCCTCGTGACTCATTTGGAGATCATCCCCCTTTGTAAGAAACATAGAAGCATAGAAATTGGATGCAGGAGTAGACCATTTGGCCCTTCAAGCCAGGACCACAATTCAATATGATCATGGCTGATCATATAAAATCAGTACCCCGTTCCTGCTTTTTCCCCATATCCCTGTATTCCTTTAGCCCTAAGAGCTATATCCAACTCTCTCTTGAAAACATCCAGCGAATTGGCCTCCACTGCCTTCTGTGGCAGAGAATTCCACTGATTCACAACTCTCTGGGTGAATAAGTTTTTCCTCATCTCAGTCCTAAATGGCCGACCCCTTAAGCAAAATGTTTCTCCACATAGCTAATCATGAACATAGTATGGAATCTACGAGATCAAATTAGAACTGCCAGCATTTAGCTATAGATATTAAAATAACTTCCTTGCATGTCTTGTGTGTGATGGTAGTGGCAGATTCAGGAGCACAAATCCATTGCTGGGGTTTATTTACAGTGATGGAACCCAGTTCTGTGTGGATTCACCAGATTTGGCACAGGATTTCAGAACCATAAATGGAGCAAAACAAAATAGTAGAAAGAACTTCAAGAATTTAAATTATGTTACTTTAATGTTTTGAATAAGTGGATTTTATGTTTCTACAAACTATACTTCATATTTTTTTAAATTACACTAATTGGTTCTATTTGAATGTATCTGAATGCCAGGGATATTTAAAAAATGTTGAAATCAATTTAACAGTTTTAGAGCTGACAAAACCCCACCCCTCCAGCTGTCAAATGCACTTTCGAGGCTGACTTCTTCATTGCACTGCCTGAGGCCCAGTCACAGTTGGATTCAGAGCTGCAGAAGGCCAACAAGATAAGCCCTCTGCACAAGGCTCAAGTAAGTACAGGCATGGACAGAGAGAAGGACAACACAATCTGTCGAAGGGAATGCTTGAATGATGTAGCAGGCAAGAACCTCAGAATTACTATGTAAATTCAAGGGCGTTTTATCTCTGGGTTCAGCTTTCTCTACCGAGTTTTGCAAAAACGCAAAGTAAGTTTCAACTTCTCCACCACTAGATGGAACTAAATATACATCAGAACACGTTTCATGCCAACTCTCACATTTACAACAATTCTGCTCTGTGCCACAGAAGTTTTTTTACAAGCTATGATCATATCTGTCTGTTTGTAAATGGAAAGTTAACATATTTAGTAGAGGCGTGACTAAATCAAGAAGTGAATCTTAAAGACTGAAGGGTCTTTGAGAATATTTTGCTTGTAAAAATGTATCATTTGTTTGACAAGCTCTCTGGCCATGAAAGGTTTGTGCTGATGGAGACAAGAAAACATTACTGGTGAAAGATTAATTACTCTGGTCAGAGTATTATAGGCAGTTACCGTACAAAAATACTCTCTTATTGTGACATTTTTCTTCTTCTTAGTCAGTCGTTCAGTCAAGAATGATTTAGTTCTGCTCTAATAAGTGGCTTGGCTGGCGGCTGTTAAGGCTAAAATGAGACTCACAGACTTGGACAGGGCTGGACCAGGAGATGTTTCACAGAGTGGGAAGGTGTTGTTTGGGAGATGGTGTGCTCCTGCTCTTTTTACTTGAAAATAATTGAAATGCTCAGTGTGTTCCCAGATGCTCCATCTCCACGTTAAGTACCACAGCCAAGGATTGCCATAGGTCTTGGAAGGTGGTACAGTTTAGTTTAGTTCTACTGCGTGGAAACAGGCACTTCGGCCCACCAAGTCCGTGCTGGCCAGCGATCCCCGCGCCCTTACACTATCCTACACACACTAGGGACAATTTACAATAATACCAAGCCAATTAACCTACAAACCTGTATGTCTTTGGAGTGTGGGAGGAAACCGGGGATCCTGGAGAAAACCCATGCAGACAAGCATCCGTAGTCAGGATGGGACCCGGGGGGTCGGGCACTGTAAGGCAGCAACTCTACTGCTGCACCTTTTGGTAACCTTGAGAAAATCGTCAAATAAGTTTATTTGTACCTTGCACATTTCTTGCTATAACAGAGCCGTGGGCCACATATGTACTGTATTTTATGAGTTTGGTCTTTGGCATGTGGATGATATGGCATTACCCTTCGACATTGCCTGATATAATTACTGCCACAACAGTGTGTAGATGTGTAAGTTGTGCACGTCCCCCAAAGTGTTCTTGGATTAAAAATGTCATCACACCTCAAAAAGTGAAAAGATCTATAGACAATTGAAGGCCAAACTCTAATAAAATAACCTCGACCTTAAGAACCAATGACCAGTGGAAGAAATGCAGAAGATCTAACAGAAAGGTGATAACCAAAACATGCATAGATTCTTTAGCACTGTCATGGCAATGAATGGCCCTGTCATCCTCGGACGAACTGTGATGAAACCCCAAAACAGAGTAGACAATAAGAAGAACAACCAAGTACAGAACATTTCAGTGCTGGCTGAAAGATCCACTTTAAAGACTTGCTCAAACTATGTTTTATCCTTGACACAAATGTCCTTGACTTTATCCCACTGCACATTACCCAGTCCAGGCTCATGACAATCCCAGGCTAATACGTTGAAAAGGACACATGAAAAACAATAAGGCCTCCAGAGCAGATGGTATCTCTGTGGAAATCCTAAAACCTGGCAGAAAGGATCATCTCACATGCAGTTACAACCTTATCTTCTTTATGCGGGAAGCGCAGAGCATGGTAGGTGACCACCGGGACACTGTCATTGTGACCAGAGATAAATATTGTTCATGTCAATTTTACAGTCGAGAATCCCTACTGTCAGCCTGAGGGAATGTCAAAGGCATCACCAGGATCTTCCAATACTCACCAAGATGTAGTCTTTACTAAGAACAATTCAAGGAACATCATCAATCACTATACATGGCCTTTTTCAAACTCATTTGAGAGGGATTGTGAATAAATGTTCTGAAGTTAGTTCACACGATGATATGCAACTCAATGCTAACTAATAGGTCTACGACAAGCTTGAGTAAAGTTGTGATTCCAACTCTCAATTTTCCTCACTGCGATATTCCACCTTCCGTCCAAAAAGGTTACAGGTTTTATTCTTCAGACCAGCTTTTCCACAGATACCTACATGCTGAATATCATCACTAATGCTCTCCTTCACTGTGAGGTGGCTTGTGAGAAATGGACATTGATCCTTGTGGACTTTTACTACCATTCTTTTATAGGTATGAAGTGGTTAAACTGATCAAGGTTGCTCAAGATTCCAGAGTCTGCAGTCTCTTGTGCCTCCATACACAATTGTACTGGTTTGCAGCTAGTCCATGGTCATTAAAGAGCTATTTGCCATTCAAAAAAATGCTATAAGCCAGAAAATGAAGTGAATCAAACATTCTTGTGCAATGGCACACAACATTAACTCAATGCTTGATTATTCAGTAAAACACCATGTGCCACTAGATCTCTTCACTCTTCCTCTACTACCACTCCTCTCTGATGCAATCCCCCTAGATTCAGCAGAGATAGAAGCAGCCTGGCTGATCAATGCTTCGACAGTCGGGACAGTCTTGATAGCCAACCTCCGAAGGCTTAATCGCATGAGAACCCTTGACAGCATCATGTACTCCCCTGCAGGGGAGCATCATGTACTCTAGTGCAGGCCTGATCAGTCCACTGAGACAGGGAGCCACATATGCAATTCATACTCACGTGAGATTCACAACCGACGAGAGAGGTAAGTATTTAAATCAGCACATTCAGCCTTCATGACGCCTCCCTCCATCATCTCTCAAGAGTTAGGACTGAGCTGATGCAGACATTTGGGGTGTCAGTGCGTCAGTTCTGAATGCCTGACTAGGACAGAGACAAAGGAGACTGCAGATGCTGGAATCAAGTGCATAAAACAATCTGCTGGAGGTATTCAGCAGGACAGTAAGCCATCTGTAGAGCAAAACTGATAAGGACAATTTCAGGTCGAGGCCCATCGTCTGGGCTAAATGGTTGAAGGGGAGATCATCACTATAAAGAGGGGTGGTGGTGGGGAGCAAGAGCTGCCGATAATGTATCCAGATCAGGAGGCATGGATTGGTGGATGGTGTCACCTGACAATCCAACCCACCACACCTGGATCCACCTATCGTGTCCCAGCTCCTGCTCTCCCCACCCTGTACTGGTTATATCCTCTCTGCTCGTTCAAACCAGAGGAAGGGTGCCGACCCAAAATATTGATTGTCCATTTCCTTCCACAGATACTGACTGACTGACTAGCTGAGTTCCTCCAGCAGATTGGGATATGAGGATTGTATTAAATGGGGCATTCTCAGTTTGAAATTCTTTGCTGAGGGACTGTACTCTATCACTAGATGCCACATTTGTTGTGGCATGATGATGATGATTATTTTCCATGACAATTCAACATAAAGCAGGCCTGTGAAATAACATGGAACAGTACAACACAAGGACAGGCTCTCTCTTCAGCCCACAATGTGTGTGCCAAACATGATGCCAAGACCAACTCATATCTGCCCGCACTTCATCCATACCCCTTCATTCCCTGCATATCCATATATTTATCTCAAAGTCTACAAAGTGCCACTATTGTATCTGTCTCAACCACCACGCCAGGCACCTCAACAACAGTACAGTGCAACCTAAAAACATCTCAGAACTACCTGGTTCCATCTGCCTTTTCTTTTTGTCTGCCTCCATCCACCATCCACCCGTCTGTGACCCAACTCCACCCCTCTGACTGTCCTACCTGGCTCGATCTGCCCATCATTCTTCACCCCACATCAGCCTGTCAAAGTATTTTTGTAGTACCTATGACTTTGAATACCTTAAATACTTAATGGATAATGAAGACCAGAAATAAATGAATTGCCTTTGTCGGATTAAGCTAGGCCTTTGAACCGGGTGTGTGAAGTGTATAGACTTGACTAAATGACCTTCCTCTCCTCCTTTGGACCCATAAAAACTTTAGCACACAATGTCATGAGTTTCAACTCACATCTGTTTTATGGAATCCAGTTGATGTCCTTGGTTCCAGATCATTTGTTGAGTCAAGTTTTGAAGAGAACAGAGACTGGCCAGGATTCTGGGCACTGTAATTTTGATGGTTTTTGGCTTTAGCTATTCCTCCATTGAGTTTACAGTAGTTCCCCATTTGAGATGAACTCAAGATGTCTGCTTTTATGCCAACAACAGGTCAGCTATCTTTGTAAATTCAAGTCACTTTGTTTGCAGTCCTTTAGATATTGAAGAGCATTGGTTTAAGTATTTTGTGGCAATATATTGCCAAAGAATGTGGACTAGATGACACCATTGTCTGTGAATGTGTAGCTGCCACAGCTCAGTGCTTTTTGTAGCCAGTGTCATTTTCAAGTAGAGAATGACCATTGTGAACAATAATGTAATCTGCCCCATCCAGACCACAGATAGACACAAAATGCTTGAGTAACTCAGCGGGACACATCTTTGGATTGAAGAAATGGGTGACGTTTCGGATCGAGACTCTTCCTCAGACCAGACCGGACACAATTTTGGGGATTACCTAGACACTGTCCACAATGGTCAGCTTGAGTCTCAGGTTGCATGTTATTTTAACACGCCAAGTTGTTGTCCTTGGCCTTTCCATTGCTAGGGAGAGGCCAAATACAAACTGGAAGAACAACATCTCATTATACGCTTGGATAGATGACAACCTAATAGTATGAATATTGAATCTTCCTATTCCAGATAACTCACACCTTAAATATTCTTCTCACATATCAACTCTCCAATCCATCTAGTTTTCTTATTTTATTGTAATAACCAGGATGTTGGGTTATACCAAACATTGACACAAAATGTTGGTATCTCAGAGGGTCAGGCAGCATTCCTGTACAAAATGGATAGATGACGTTTTGGATTAAGAGTTTAAGAAGGAACTGCAGATGGTGGAAAATCAAAGGTAGACAAAAATGCTGGAGAAACTCAGCGGGTGAGGCAGCATCTATGGAGCGAAGGAAATAGGCAACGTTTCGGGTCGAAACCCTTCTTCAGACTTTTTTTGGATTACGCCTCTTCTTCTGACTGTTTGAGGTGGAAGAACCCATTGGAAATCCTGTCAGGCTTCAGGGAAATGGAGTGGGTGGGGGTTGGGGAGGTGAGGGAGAGAATGTATGTTGGGGGGTGGGGGGGAAGGGGGAAGGAAGCTTTTTGTAAATATTACCTAAATTTGGAGAATCCAATGTTAATACTGTCGGGTTGTAAGCTACACTAGTGGAATATGAGGTGATGTTTTGCCAGTTTGCGTGAAGCCATGCTCTGGTAACGGAGAAGGCCCAGGACAGAAAGGCTAGAATGGGAATGGGAAGGCGAGTTAAAGTGGTTGGCAACTGGGAGATCCAGTAGGTCTTGGGAGACCTGGTGTTGTTGTGTTTACCTAAGCAGCCTACGCTTGGTCTCACCAATATCCAGGAGCCTATATCTGGTGTTCCCCATGTGAGCTCCTGCACATCAACGTGACCAAGCATAGACTCAGCGACCACTTTGTCAAACACTTGGGCTCACAAGGGCTCCTATCTCTAGCCTCTGTCCAACAATCTGCCTATCACTAGAGGTCATCTTTTGCTGGCTGTGATTTACTAGTCACCTTTCTGGTTCTATTCCTGCTCCCCCTGAAATCAGTGAAGCAGGCTCCTGACCCGAAACATCACCTATACTTTTTCCTTCAGAGATGCTGAGTTGCTTCAACATTTTTGTCTATCTTTAGTTTTCTTCGTTTTGTATAGGTTCCCCATTCCAAACCTCCACTGGGATCTACCTAGCCATCTTTCCGTCCCCATTTAGTTCAATCTATCACATTCTGTCCCAACCCCACCCCACCCCTCCACCAGTTTTCAGCTGCCAATTATCCTATCCTCTTCTGATTTCATCTGCCAGCTACTAGTTTCTGTATCCTCTCATCCCTGTACTGCCACTTACAGTGTTTCCTCTTCCCTCTCAGTGCAGTGCAATGTCTCAAACTGAAATTTAGTTCAGTTTAGTTTAGTTTAGAGATACATCATGGAAACAGGCCCTTCGGCCCACCGAGTCTGTGCTGACCAGTGATCCCCACACATTAACTATATTACACGTGCTAGGGACAATTTATATTTATAGAAATCTACAAACCAAAGATCTCAGAGAAAACCCACGCAGTCACTGTGAGAATGTAAAAACTCCATACAAACAGCACCTGTAGTCAGGATCGAACCCGGGCCCTGGTGCTGGAAGTGTTGTAACACTACCGCTGTGCCACCGTATCACCTAAATTGAAATGCTGCTGACTAAATTGATTGAGTTTTTCTTTTAAGAAGTAACATGAATTGACAAGAGTGTTGAGATGGACATTGTGTACATAGACTTTAGCCAGGCCTTTCATAATGTTGCCATGGTAGGCTGGTCCAGGAGGTTTGATCATATAGGATCTAGGGTGATCTAACCAATTGGATATAAAATTGTCGGTGGAATGTGTCAGAGGGTGGTAATGGATGCAGAATGGTGGTCGTGGCATTTTTCAGATTAGATGTCTGTGAGCAGTGTTAGGCTACAGGCAATGGTGCTGGGTCCATTGTTGTTTGTCATCTATATTAACGATTTGGTGTTAAAGTTGTGAACATAGTACATTTGTAGATTACACCAAAGCATGTGGTATAGTAGATGATGAAGAGGGCTTTCTGGGATACAATAGAATCTAGATAAACTAGAAATGGGCCACAGAATGGCAAATAGAATTTGGAATTTAAAAGCAGGGCAGAAGATATACAGTAAATGGATGCACCCTGAAAAGTGTTGTACAACATGGCATTGAAGGCTGCAGGATAATGTTATAGAGATATATAAAATTATGGCAGAGAATTCCAGAGATTCACCACTCTCTGTGTGAAATCATTTTTTTACAGAGAGTGGTGAATCTCTGGAATTCTCTGCCACAGAAAGTAGTTGAGGCCAGTTCATTGGCTATATTTAAGAGGGAGTTAGATGTGACAGCCAGGAGCCCCAAGTCTGCCGACCTGAAGGACCTGGAGGTAGAGGGGTAAGGAGGTCTGTGATATAGGGGGGAGCAAGCCTGTTTAAGAGGGAGTTAGATGTGGCCCTTGTGGCTAAAGGGATCAGGGGGTATGGAGAGAAGGCAGGTACAGGATACTGAGTTGGATGATCAGCCATGATCATATTGAATGGCGGTGCAGGCTCGAAGGGCCGAATGGCCTACTCCTGCACCTATTTTTCTTTGTTTAGGGCTTTATAGACACATGGGAGAACCTTAAAATCAATTCTGAACCGCACTTGCAGCCAGTGGAGAGAGGCCAGAATGGGGGTAATATGGTCCCTCTTCTGGGTACCTGTCAGGAGCCTGGCGGTGGCGTTCTGGACCAGTTGCAGGCAGGACAGGGATGACTGACTGATCCCGGAATACAGGGAGTTGCAGTAGTCCAGGCCAGAGGATATAAAAGCGTGGGTGATTTTCTCCAGAACTTTGAATGAGAGGAACAGTTTCATTTTGGAAATGGTACGTAGCTGGAAGACACTGGCTTTTACTACTGAATTAACTTGCTTGTCAAACTTAAAGGCACCATCAAATATCACAGCAAGGTTTTTGACATGAGGTTTGACAAGGGTGGAGAAGTTGCCAAGACTGTTGGTAATCACTTTGATGGAGTCAGGGGGACCAAATAGGATGACTTCAGACTTGTTCTCATTCAGCTGTAGGAGATTCTGTGCCATTCAACGTTTTATGTCATCAAGGCAGTTCATGAGATTGATTAAATTTGACTGGATGTTTGGTTCCAGGGGTAGATAAAGCTGTGTGTCATCAGCATAACAGTGGAATGAGATGTCGTGTTTTTGTATGATTTGACCGAGGGGAAGCATGGACATAGAGAAAAGGATGGAACCTTGTGGGACCCCACAGGAGAGGCTCGCTGGGGAAGAGGAAACATTGCCTATGTTGACAGAGAAGCTTCTATTTTTGAGGTAGGATGTGAACCAGTTCAATGCAGCGCCATCTACACCAACCCCGAACTGGATGACGGTCAATTAAGATATTGTGATCCACTGTATCGAACACCGCCCTGAGGTCAAGAAGAACCAGGATGGCAGAGTCATCGGAGTGGACATAAAGGAACAGGGCATTGAACACTTCCAACAAGGCAGACTCTGTGCTATGGTAAACCATAAAGCCTGGCTGGAATCTTAGGGAATGGGATTAAAGTACAGGGAATGGGTTTCAGTGGTAGAGGAAAGATTTAGAAGTGACCAAGTGGATATATTTGTCACACAGAGGGTAGTATGTGGAATGACCCACCAGAGGAAGCTGGTAGAAGCGTGTACAATTACAAAGTTTAAAATACATTTAGAGAGGTGCATAAATAGCAATGATATAGAATGTTATGAGTCAAATGCGGGCAAATGGAACTAGCACAGGTAGAACCCCTGGTTAGCATAGACAGGTTGGGCTGAAAGGCCTGTTTCCGTGCTGTGCTATGGATCTATGAATCCGAGTCTGAAAAGGCAGAGAAGCCCTAAACAGATCTCCCCCCCCCCCCCCCCCCCCCCCCCCCCCCCCCCCCCCCCCCCCACACGATTTTCAGTGAAAAGTCTACAAATTCTAAGCTTTTGACCTTTTTTGTTTAAGTACCTGCAAGGTTTTGGATGCTTCTGTATGTACTGGTGATTTTGATAACACCGTTCTAATCTAATTTTAAAATTGCATTAAATTAAATATCTTTCCAATTATTTGCAATAGTAATCTAGCATTTTTCTTATATAGCTTTGAATACATTTCTGAAGCCATCTCTTCTGAAGTCCATTTGGTTCCCTGTTCCAGCAATTTCTTTGCACATGAAAATGTGATGGGAAAAAAATTATTAATGTATATCACATTTCCTTAAGGCTCTGATCTCGATTTAGCTTGGTCTGCTCTATCAGAGATGATTTCCGGTAAGGAAGGTTTGTGAAACACCCCAGGGTAGTGGCACATAAGCCAACAGTGTGATGTTCAAAAGGGAAAATATGTGGTCTGAATCACAAATTGAAGTTTTCATGTAACCTATTAATGACCTTATGGGCATCACTTCCTGAACCTAATATACTCCTTTAATTAAATAATAATGCATTTGCTATTAATTTGAATATACTTTGGTGTGGTATCTGTACTGCCTGATATTAACCGTAACAGTAACTGCTCTGCAGAAAACTAGAATCTACATTTACATTCAAATAAAATGAATGATTAAAGTTGGACAATAGTGAAAATAGTGGCTAGTGAATTGTGTGATAGGAATTTATGAAAAACAAATGGTCAGCTATTATAAGCATGTTGCATCTTCTGGAATTACTGAAGCTTTTTGAATTGGTTACCACATTAGAACAGCATTGAGAAATCCTAGCTTATCTGTAGTTCCTTACCGCACAGAATCAACCTCGGCCATGCCCAGAACATGTCAGCATTGCTGAGAAACAGAACAGCTTGATATTTAGATAAACGAGAATTATTAAAGAGGCAGATGCGTGCATGATTTTTATATCAAAAGGAATATGTCCACTATTCAGATGCCTTCTTCCGAAAGGGGCACTGGTACTGTTTTGTTGCATTAGACATTACTCGGAGTACTCTGTGGGAGGATTCAGGGGTTGGCTTATATACACCTGGACACCTGGATATAGAGAGCAGTGACATGTTTTTCTTCTGTCTGGCAGGAGGAACTAATCCCGTTTAGGGCAGCAAGGTGACAATAGACCTATTGATAATGGATGAAAATATAGCCAATGTTTTCATGCTGATCTCTCTAATGTCTAGAGGCATACACCTACTGTTCTGATACATTTCTTCTGAAGCTCCATGTTGTAAAATTCCTATTTCTTCTCTGATACAACCCTCAATTTAACTATCCTTTTGTCGCTAAATAGATGTGCAGACGCATAGCTATAATTCTGATAGATAAATAGTTGCTCTGGAGCCTAACATAATTTAAGCATGCACGTAGAGAGATTCAAATGAGCAATTTTGATTATTTCATCTCCCTAATTATGGCCAAACCAATGATTTGATGTAGTTAATGCAAGCCTTTAATTCCTTCTCCTCTAAATGTTTTGCGATTGCTCTGTGGTTATTCATAGTTATAACATGGTTCAGGTACACATACAGCTGTATAACTCCTACAAAGCACATGATGTAAGTGTACCCATCTCACTCTATGTTTAAAGCATCCTGAATGAGAAACAAGGTTGTCATCTTTGAAGACAATACTTTTTCCAAAAATGTTTAACTTTGGAAGAAATTGAGATATTGCAGCATCAGGAAACTGGATAGTTAGGTGTTCAGATTTCATGACATTTTGATTCAGCATTCCTGGCAGAGAGCTTTGCTCACAGCCCTGGAGGGCAACTGATTCAGATCTTTAAATATATTCAGGATATTGATAATGCATAGGAGAGTAGATAAGGTCAGGTATTGAGGAGGAATTAAGAGCAATCAATTTAAATTGGAAAAAAAAGGAAGAGATGACATATGCATACATTTTTCATGGAAGATTACTAATTTATTGGACAGCGATCCATGAGTTCTTGTGAGGACTGATTCCTTTCAGCCTCTCGAGAAAACATTAGGCACTTTATGTAAAATTACATGCAACAGTAGATATTTGGTTGCGCCATAACAGACAAGATGTGGAGGTTTTGGAGAGAGTGCAGAAGAGGGTTACTGGAATACTGCCTGGTTTAGAGGGTTTCAGCTACAGGGAGAGGTTGGATAGACTTGGATTGTTTATTTTCTGAAACGTCGCAGGTTGGGGGAGACTTAATAGAAGTATATAAAATGATGTGAGGCATAGATGGGAAAGAGAGTCAGAACCTTTTTCCCAGGTTGAAATGTCCAACGTTAGAGGACATTGCCATGAGATGAGAGGGAGAAAATGTAATGAGATTTGCGGGGGAAGTATTTTACACAGAAGGTTGTGGGCCCCTGACATGCATTGCCAGGTGAGGTGGTGGAGGCAGATATGATAGTGGCGGTTATGAAGCTTTTTCATGGGCAGATGGATTTGCAGGGAATGGAGGGAAATGGATCACTTGCACACAGATGAGATCACACGGTTCAGCTAGGCATCCTGTTCGGCATAAACATTGTGGGCCAAAGGGCCCATTCCTGGGCTGTACTGTTCTATGTTCTAAGGATGTTGCGATTGTGGTCTCGTGGGTTCACCTGATAAACGTGATCAAGTTTGGCGAGGAATATCGAACAGAGATTCTCTCAATTCTATTACAACGCTAGGAAAGTGGAAATGGAGATGCAGAGATGAGTCCAATAAAAATGGGGTGAGCAAAATGGTCCCGATGGCCATTAAATCATCATAAGAACATAACGTAATCTATGCCTTCAATGTTAAATCACATCATTTAACCCACAGGAAGATGGAAGCAAACTAGATTATAATTTATCCTGAGAGAACATCTCTCAATCACCAGAAGCCTTAAGGGGCTGTCCCACTTGGGCCACCTAATCCGCGAGTTCTGGTGAGTTTGCCCTCGACTCATACTCGCAGCATGGTCAACACGAGCTCATAGGAGGTCTTTGTAACTCTCGTTCATGCTCGAGAGTGGTCCCCGTTTACTCGAGGCCTCAGCTAGGTCGCGGCGTATTTTTCAACATGTTGAAAAATGCCCACGAGTAAAAAAAGGTCGCCGTGGAAAAAACCTATACTATTTTTACTCGTAGGTTTACTCGTAGTAGGTCGGAATGTTAGTCATAGGTAATCGAGGATAGTCGTAGATAGTCATCACTCTTCATCATAATCGAAGGGAGATCGAAGGGAGGTCGAAGGAGATCATCTTCACAATCCAGTATTTGGTGTCCAATTTTCCCCAAAGTTAGTCGAAGCTAGTCGTAGCTAGTCGAAGCTAGTCGAAGCTAGTCTTCAACATAGTCGAAGGAGGTCTTCAACATGACATTTTTTCAAACTCTCCTAAACTCTTCTCAACTCGCCAATTAGGTCGCCCAAGTGGGACAGCCCCTTAAAGTGTTATACAAAATACTCATAAAAATGAAATAAGACCAACCACACAAAGTTCAATGTTAATATGCAGGAATGCAAAGATTCTTGCACACCTGCCAAAGTACATCACATACTTTGTGTGAGGGCTTGCTGTTATAAAATTATCTTATGCACAAAGCTCTGGAAGCTACCTAATGGGTATATGGGGCTTACATCTCCAACTTTGCAGATGACATAAAGCACGGTGGCAGTGTGAGCTGCGCGGAGGATGCTATGAGGCTGCAGTTTGACTTGGATATGTTGGCTGGGTGGGCAGATGCATGGCAGATGCAGTATAATAGTAAGATTAAACGAGAACTTACCAGTTTGAAGTTTGATCTGTATTTTATGAGGAGTTACGATGAGGGATTACGTGAAGAAGAACCCGTCCAGCACGCATGCGCGACATACTTCAAAGCAGCGGTGTGGAATCACAGACAGACACAGTAATTGAAATAAATATAGTAAAGAAAAGGAGAGCTTAGATACCAGTTTGATCTCTATTATTGAGGGTGGGAGCGGAGGGCACGTAATCCCTCATCGTAACTCCTCATAAAATACAGATCAAACTTCAAACTGGTAAATTCTCGTTTAATCTTACTATTTTACTTCGGAGTCACGTGAATGACTACGTGAAGATTTTAAAGCTCTGTGATTTCAAACCGTGTAACAGTTCATACTTCACTCGCTGCCGAAGTCATTCGAGGGAGGAAGTATGTTATCGTAATCAACCATGAATCTGTTTGTAAAACAATAATGGTGTTATTAACAATAACAAGACCAAAATGCTCCCCCGGGCTTAAATTATATATTTTTTGCAGATTCTGATACTTTATCTGCAAACGATACAGGTTCTGCCAGCGGCTTGTTATAAAAGTTTGGAACGTATATTCCCTTGACCACCCCGCTGTAGCCAGGATGTGGTCCATAGGCTCGTCCATCCTCTTAGTCACTGATGTGGATGCTGCCCTGGTGGAGTAAGATTTATACACTTTAGTATGTACTCCAGCAACTCCCAGTACCTGCTTGAGCCACTTGAGATAGTTTGGCTCATCACCCGACCATAAGGTTTCTTGTGGCTGACCAATAAGGCTTTTTCTCTCCCTCGAGGATTACTTATTGTGTCGATGTCGTTCAATAAGTGGGTCATGACACATAACCGTGGTTCAGGTGGGTATGCCTGGAATTCCATGACTATACCTGATGTTCCTGGTCTGCTCTGTTTGACCAGCCCCTGAATGGTGAATGTAACACGGTCTAGTAGACCATATTGTCTAATCGTAGTAGATGGAGGAACTGGACTATTTGTGCTGAGACAAGTGCCATCAGCATGACCGTCTTCAGGGTTAGCTGTTCCAGGGTGAGGGACCTGGCTGGTGACCATCCCCTAAGGTACGTCAGGTCCACACTGGCATCCCAGATTTGAGTGTACCTAGGTCTGGGGGATTAGAGTTGAATATGCCTCTCCTGAATTCGATCACCAGCAGGTGGTACCCTATGGCCTGTTGTCCTGGTGCCTGAGTTAAGTTGGCTGACAGAGCACTTCTGGCTGTGTTGATGGCGCAGTAGCTGAGTCCTTCATTGTGGTGAAGAACTGCCAGGAACTCCAGTACAGGTTTTGTTGTAGTTGAATATGTAGTTCCTGTATTTGAATAGTATCTTCCCACTTATTGATGTTCGCCAAGTATGTTCCCTAGTGGATATGCGATGGGATGCTATCATCGTGTCGGTAGTGCTATTTGACAATCCAGGCCCAGCAGTGGTCTTCCCAATTCTGCAACCCAGGCCCAGTAATGGTCTTTTCAAATCTGCAACCCAGTAGTTTAATTTATCGTGGCATGGGTGGCTTATGCCTGAAACTGGGTGAGTTGATAGGTCTGGGCTATGTGGAAATCATTAGGGTTTTGATGACCATGTCAAGGACCACTGGGAACCATGACTGTGGGTAGTACCTGATGATGAGGTAGGAAAAAAATGGGGGAGAACATAGAGATTAGATCCCCCCCTAGTTCAGCGGGAATGTATTCATTGCCACTGCCTCAAAGTTTGGTTTCATGCGACATACATCGGTACGTGGTGATTCAATTGAAATACAGGGAAATCGATATCTGGTGTTCCATATTGCTTTGTAATTTCAGCAAATACTTCGGTTTAATATGTCTGTTTACAGTATTTAGCTCACCTGGTAGGTAAGTTTGCTGATGGTCGAATATGTTTGACGACATACGGTTACCAATTGTTAAATAAATTGTCACATGATATCGATTTATTCTGCCCAAGTGGTTGGTGTATGCCACCACTGTGATGTTGTTAATTTATAAACGAACATGCAAAATGGTGCACAACTGAATAATATGCTTTTACCAATAGAACGTACTCAATATTTCCGACTAGGTTTTACGCCCAGTGTCTATAGTGATGATGACTCCAGATTAGTCCATTTGCCACCTGTTCTGGGTATGGGTATTTAGTTTGAACATTAGCACCTTAGCTCTAATGGAAAGGTTCAAGTTAAGTAGCTGGTAATACTGCTACTAACTCCCAATTACTCTAGCCACTTGTTGAATGGTTGGTTGATTGATACCATTAATTGTTACAGGTTGTGTCATATGCTGACTCTCCTTATGGCAATGTTACAGATGAGTGGGTAGAGTTCATTGAATACCAGATAGTCAATAGTTGTGGATGGTGTCAACATAGATCTATCTGGATTGTATGACAGGCTCAGGCTAAATAAGTTATAGTAGCTAATGTTGTTGATTAGCTATTCCCATGGATTTGTCTGTCGTTAATATCATAGAGACATGCCATGACGATATGTTCCTTAATAGTGTCAGGGCTGGTTTGAATATCTGGGAACAGTTTTGGCTCATATTAGCCATTGTCAATAATTTATACTGCCATAGTTACCCCATCCAGGTAAATTGGTATCTCCAAAATTTTATGAATGGGTACTGAATAGTATGCATCTTTTAAGTTGATGTCTACCATAAAGTATCCTAGGAAATCCATGGTTAGCAGTTACAATTTTCCATATGTGTGTAACCTGGTGGAAATACTCAAGTGGTAAAGTCAATGATGGTGCGACATTCACCATCTTGGGTTTGTTGGTACCAAAGGTTCATATAGGCTTCTTTATGACCCCTAGTATATCTTCTCCAGTTAGCTAGTCCCTCATGTTCTTTTTTAGTGGGAGTGTAGACCCCTTGGGGTGCATGCTGAACTGGTAATATATGGTCCCTAGATAAGGGACGTATCAGATATTAAACTGATAAGAACAGATGCTACACTTGATCTTAGCCAAAAGGTCGAGAAGTGATGGGTTTCTTAATTCAATTTTTATCCTTGAATACTTTTGGTATATAACTACCAAGTGTGATAGCTCTTCATGTTTCCAACCCAGGTGTGATTCCAATTTAGGGGAGGCGTGATGAAATCCAACGCCTCATGACTACCTGTCTTGGAGAGGTTTTTTTTTTGAAAAGAACAGGTAGTAAGCTGGCCGTCAGTTGAGACTGAAAAGCCATCTCGCTAGTAGTGGAGCCACATAGCGGCCGCACCCAGCAGCTCTTCCTGATCCTGTACCTCAAGCATACTCCCGATGTTGTTCAGCCAGTGACCCCTCTTCATGACCAGCCCAGCCCTGGTCGCCATCGATCCCTCGATAAGGGAGATGGCCAGTGCTGTAGTGCACAGGAGCGGGAGTGTTGTGCTCCCTTGGCGAGCTTGCCCCTGCTCCTGAGGCAAGTCTCGCTGGAGTTTTTGGCTCCATGACCTTACTCTAGGCTTGGAGAACAGACACTTACTTGCTCTCATTTGAAGTGCCGATTCCATCTTCCGTGTCTGTCTCCAGCCCGAGGTTTGGTTGCTGGCTTTGCTGCTAGAGGCTGCCTGCCGTTTTCGGGCGGCATTTCTGCGGTTCTCGGGCGGCGAGTCTCCTTGTCGGGAGTATGCAGGGGTTACCGGCCGGTTTTTTAGTTCCCTCCAGTCCGCTGCTGTTGGTCAGACAGCTGTTAGCGGACTGGGCATCGGCTCAGTACCCTGACTGTGGACCGCAGCGTGTGCCGCCTCTCCCCCCTCCACTGACGGAACATTCCTTCCCTGGAGTCGAACGGGGGCCGCTTCCCTCTGTTCTGCTTTGCTGTCTCCAGTTCCCCTGGAGCAACAAAGTGGAGCAAAGTTTGTAAACTCGAACCTGTGGGTAAGTACTTACCTAACGGTCCATTTCTTCAGGCTTGTAGCGGGAGCGCCCGTACTCCCGCTCGTTGCTGTTGCATCTGCGTGAACGCTCATGTCGCGCATGCGTGCTGGACGCGTTCTTCTTCACGTAGTCACTCACGTGACTCCGAAGTAAAACGTGGATAAATGTGAGGTTATCCACTTTGATGGCAAGAACAGGGAGACAGAATATTATCTGAATGGTGTCAGATTAGGAGAAGGGAAGGTGCAATGAGACCTGGGTGTGCTTATACATCAGTCACTGAAAGTAAGCATGCAGGTACAGTAGGCGGAGAAGAAAGCTAATGGCATGTTGGCCTTCATTTTGAGAGGGTTTGAGTTTAGGAGTAAGGAGGCCTTACAGCGGTTGTACATGACCCTAGTAAGAGGGGTATTGTGATATTGTGTGCAGTTTGGTCTCCTAATTTGAGGAAGGACATTCTTGCTATTGAGGGAGTGCAGCATAGCTTCACCAGGTTAATTCCCGGGGTGGCGGGACTGACACATGATGAAAGAATGGGTCGAATGGGCTTGTATTCACTGGAATTTAGAAGGATGAGAGGGATTCTTATAGAAACACATACAATTCTTAAGGGGTTGGGCAGGCTAAATGCAGGAAAAATGTTCCCGAAGTTGGGGGTCCAGAACCACGGGCCACACTATAAGAATAAGAGGTCGGCCATTTAGGATTGAGATGAGGAAAAACCTTTTCACACAGAGAGTTGTGAATCTGTGGAATTCTCTGCCACAGAAGGCAGTGGAGGCCAATTCACTGAATGTTTACAAGATATAGTTAGATTTAGCTGTTAGGGCTAACAGAATCAAGGGATATGGAGAAAAAGCTGGAACGGACACTGACTTTGGATGATCAGCCACGATCACTTCATAGTAAAAGGATTTGAGTATAGGAGCAGGGAGGTTCTACTGCAGTTGTACAGGGTCTTGGTGAGACCACACCTGGAGTATTGCGTACAGTTTTGGTCTCCAAATCTGAGGAAGGACATTATTGCCATAGAGGGTGCAGAGAAGGTTCACCAGACTGATTCCTGGGATGTCAGGACTGCCTTATGAAGAAAGACTGGATAGACTTGGTTTATACTCGCTAGAATTTAGGAGATTGAGGGGGGATCTTATAGAAACTTACAAAATTCTTAAGGGGTTGGACAGGCTAGATGCAGGAAGATTGTTCCCGATGTTGGGGAAGTCCAGGACAAGGGGTCACAGCTTAAGGATAAGGGGGAAATCCTTTAAGACCGAGATGAGAAAAACATTTTTCACACAGAGAGTGGTGAATCTCTGGAACTCTCTGTCACAGAAGGTAGTTGAGGCCAGTTCATTGGCTATATTTAAGAGGGAGTTAGATGTGGCCCTTGTGGCTAAAGGGATCAGGAGGTATGGAGAGAAGGCAGGTACGGGATACTGAGTTGGATGATCAGCCATGATCATATTGAATGGCGGTGCAGGCTCGAAGGGCTGAATGGCCTCCTCCTGCACCTATTTTCTATGTATCTATGTATCACATTGAATGGCAGTGCTGGCTCGAAGGGCCGAATGGCCTTCTCCTGCATCTATTTTCTAGGTTTCTATGTTTCTTTCCCCCACTTCTTCTTCTAATGTAGTGGGTCATAGCTATGAGTGGGGCCTGCATATTGTAGTTGGAATGTTTGGCCATCGGTGAAAGTGATATTGAGGTGTTACAGCCCTGGCAGAACATTGTGACAGGATGCAATTGTCTACTAAGGAGATCAAGTGGTCTAGAGGTCATGTTGTGGGGTTCATAGACTACAGTTCAGCCTTCAACACGATAGTCCCCACCAGACTGGCCGGGAAGCTACTGGAATTAGGGCTCAACACCCCCCTGTGTGCCTGGGTCCTGGACTTTCTCACCGCCAGGCCCCAGGTAGTCAAGATGGGAGGGAATACATCGGAGTCCCTCACCCTGAGCACAGGATCGCCCCAGGGTTGCGTCCTCAGCCCCCTATTGTACTCCCTGTACACACATGACTGTGTGGCTAGGTTCAGCTCTAATTCAATAATTAAGTTTGCTGATGACACTGTGGTGGTGGGCCTGATCTCAGACAACGATGAGAAGGCCTACCGGGAGGAGGTGGCTGATCTAGCACTCTGGTGCTAGGACAACAGCCTCCTCTTGAACATCAAAAAAACGAAGGAGCTGATCATGGACTTTAGGAGGGCACATCATCCGAGGACGTACACACCATTGAGGATAAATGGGGATACTGTGGATAGGGTGAACTGTTTTAAATATCTGGGAGTCCACATCTCTGAGGATATGACATGGTCATCACACGCCGCAGCACTCGTGAATAAGGCAAGGCAGCGCCTTTACCACCTCAGGCAATTGAGGAAATTCAGAGTGTCTCCGAGGATCCTCCAGTGCTTCTACGCAGCGGCTGTGGAAAGCATCTTGTCCGGAAATATTACAATCTGGTTTGGGAATTGCTCTGCCAAGGACAAGAAGGCTCTGCAGAGAGTAGTGCGTTTGGCCGAACGCACTATGGGAACTTCACTCGCCCCCCTGCAGGAACTATACATCAGGAGGTGCAACTCCAGGGCCAATAAAATCATGGGAGACCCCTTTCACCCCTGCAACGGACTGTTCCAGCTGCTACGGTCAGGCAAACGCCTCCGTTGCCATGCTGTGAGAACAGAGAGGTTGAGAAGGAGTTTCTTCCCAGAGGCCATAAGGACTGTAAACCCCTATCTCACCAGGGACTAACTCTACTGAACCACTCTACTGCTTTTTAAAAAATTGCTGGGTTTTGTTTCCCTTTTTCCTTCCGCCAACAATATGTAAAAGAATATGTGATTCTGTTCCATTCTGTTTGTAGTTTGTCTGGTTGTGTGTTTGGTTTTTGCACAAAGTCCGCGAGCTTTACTACTATTCATTTCACTGAACATCTCGTATGTGTATGTGACAAATAAACTTGACTTGACTGTACGTTAAGGTGATAATCTGGTTGGAGTGTGCTTGTGGGAAGCCTGAGAGAATTCCTCATTAACCAGATGGAAAAGCTGGTGGTGAAAGGTCACAGCAAAGAACAATTAGGGCCTGTCTTTGGAAGCATTGCATGTTGATAATAAGAGTCGTATTACAGTTGACAAACCATAAAAGTAGAACACGAGGAACCCAAGTGTGGAGTTAGGGATGGGAGGAGAGAGAGAGAGAGAGAGAGAGATTGGACCATCTGAATATAAGATTTGACTGAGTGACTGGGAGGAGCAGTGCTCTTCCTGGTGGTCAACAAACTGCATTGTTAAAAACAATTCCAGTCAGCCAAACAATCATAGAAAGGTTAAAAACACAAGGGCAGGTTATTCAGTGCAACATGTGTTCACCAGAGTTCTAACAGATCAACTCTCCAGTTTCACTGGCCTCCTTCTCCACAGCTTAAGACATTTTTCGCAACCATATTTTTTTGGAATTCCCTCATGAAGACCACATTGGAACCTGCCTCTACCATATATCCAGGCATTGCATTCCAGATATCACATTCTGCCGAAAGGGGACAGCCTCCCACTACCTCACTTCATTTTTCACACTTTTATTAAATTTCTCCAAAGAAAACCATCAGCCTGTTGAAAGTTTCCTGTAACGGTTGTCCTTTATTCTCATAAACATTCTTGTAAAACTTTTCTGGATCCTCTCTAATGCTTCAGATTCTTCCCATGAGTGGCGACCAAACTGAAAAAATGCCATTGCTTTGTAAAGTTCCATCCACAAACAATTAGGGCCAGGTTATTGGAAACTGTCAACGTGTTGAAGAACATCCAAAGAGTCACAGATATAAGAAGAAAGGAAAATAAATGTATCAAGGTAGGATGAATACGTTTGTTGGGTCAACAGCCAGCAATGGACCTACCCACACAGTTCTGGTTATGGATCTTAGGCAAAAAGACGATGAGGCTTGGGTACTACATGGCTGGAAGCTGTGAAGGGAAGATTTCCTGAGGAAATTAGGTCTGTGACGGTATTTATAATTACAGTATGAGCCAGATAGCATAAAAGTAAGAAGGAGCACAGGCAGCATTAGGTGGGAATGTCATGTTCCACAATAGCTTTACAGCACAAGGACTTGACATTTAAAAAGTATGTAACAGCAGAGATAAAAGACAGCTCCGTGCCAGGTGGCATATTCTATCATTTAAGAAGCTCACGACACCACACTTGTTAGAAATGGCCTCGCACTCAATAACACGCGTAATGATCTGTCCTCTCCAGTTTCTGGAGTGGGGATGTCAGGAGGAGTCAGATACACTCAAGGCAAAGACATTGGGAAAGGGGAGATATCAGGGAATAGGACATCAGAGAATGGAGCTCTGGGAGTCAGACAAGCAGTAACATATGCTGGGTGTCTCCAAGGATATGGATAACTATAAAGTATGCGGGGCAGGGCATTGTTTAATGGTATTAGATTAGTAAGCATTGCTGTATATAGAGACTGGGGCGTTCTAGTGAACCAGTCACTGAAAGCAAACATGCTGGTGTGTAAGCAGTAGAAAAGACAAATGGTATATTGGCCTTCATTGCAAGAGGTTTTGAGCACAGAAGCAAGGCTGGCTTATGCAGAGCCTTTTTTTTCTTCTTTATTTATTTATTTATTTTATTTTTTATTACAACAAAATGTATTCAATTATTAAAAATAATATTTACGCTACAATAAAACAAGCCAGAACCCACCACCATAATACAATACAAACATGTATCCATAATAAACTACTATACAACTATGATACAATCCTTATTGAGGATACATTCAACACCCTGCAGAGCCCAGCGGTCCCGGAACTCCCTCAGGGTTCCCTTTCTAATCCCACCCGGGCACGGACGTATCCCCGGAAAAGGGGCAGGCAGCTGGCTCGGGTAGAGCCCTCCACCGTCTGGCGCCATGACTCGCGGATGGCCAGCTTGGCCTATTATGCAGAGCCTTGGTAGGACCACACTTGAAGTGTTATGTGAAAGTTAGGTTTCCTTATCTGATATACTTGTCCTACACTGAGTTCGTGGGATGATTGGAGTGCTGCATATAATGGCAATAAGAAGAGGTCACTGGACATGAGAAGAATAAGAGGACACCTAATCAAGACATCAAATTCTAATAAGGAAGATGTTTCTCCTGGCCTAAAATGAGGGGCCATAGTATTAGGTTGGAGACAAGACATTTGAGGTTGTGTAAAGGAGAAATATTTTCATTTTCAGTGTGGAATTTGCTACCAACACAGAGCTGCAGAGACCGTCATTAAAAATGTTTGCAAAGGAAGCAAATAAATTGCTAGGTACAAAAGGGATCAAAAGTAGAGAGAGAGAGAGAGAGAGACCAGGAATGTTGATCAGTCATGACTGCTCTGAACGGCAGAGCAGGCTGGAATGGTCAAATGGACAGTTCCTGATCCTATTCTCTCTGCTTTTTTATTAGAAGCATGTATAGAAATAATAGTAAGTGACAATTTAATCACAGAATTCTTACATAGCTTCAGTTGTTTTTTTAAAGAATAAAGATAAAGGGAGCAAAAGATGAGAGAAAGTAATAGAGAAAAAAAGGAGACGCAGAAGGAAACTACCAATAAGACGATGTGGAGATAGATCCAGGAGATGTTGAGTAGAACTATTCATCCAGTCCCACTCACGTTTCAACCCTAATTTTGTGTTATACCAATTCACTTTTTCAAAGATTCAATAAATGGAGACCATATTCTAACAAAAAATTCTGGTTTGTCAATTAAGACAAATCTTATTTTTCCAAATGCAAGGTCTCAATCATTTCTGTAATCCACATTTTAATTGTGGGGGCTGCTGGTTTTTTCTAAAATTTTAGTATTAATTTTTTCGCAGTTATTGGACTGTAATCAAGAAATTGTCTCTGACATCGTTAAGTTTGTGCTATGTTCTGATAATCCTAATATTATTAATTTTGGCTCTGGGTTCAGTTGGATGTTGATGACTTCAGAAATAAATTAAAAAATGGCCACCCAAAAATGTGGAATTTTTATACTTTACAAAGAGACCTGGGTGTCATGGTACACCAGTCATTGAAAGTAGGCATGCAGGTGCAGCAGGCAGTGAAGAAAGCGAATGGTATGTTAGCATTCATAGCAAAAGGATTTGAGTATAGGAGCAGGGAGGTTCTACTGCAGTTGTACAGGGTCTTGGTGAGACCACACCTGGAGTATTGCGCACAGTTTTGGTCTCCTAATCTGAGGAAAGACATTCTTGCCATAGAGGGAGTACAGAGAAGGTTCACCAGACTGATTCCTGGGATGTCAGGACTTACATATGAAGAAAGATTGGATAGACTCGGCTTGAACTCGTTAGAATTTAGAAGATTGAGGGGGGATCTTATAGAAACTTACAAAATTCTTAAGGGGTTGTACAGGCTAGATGCAGGAAGATTGTTCCCGATGTTGGAGAAGTCCACAACAAGGGGTCACAGTTTAAGGATAAGGGGGAAATCTTTTAGGACCGAGATGAGAAAAACATTTTTCACACAGAGAGTGGTGAATCTCTGGAATTCACTGCCACAGAAGGTAGTTGAGGCCAGTTCATTGGCTGTATTTAAGAGTTAGATTTGGCCCTTGTGGCTAAAGGGATCAGGGGGTATGGAGAGAAGGCAGGTACGGGATACTGAGTTGGATGATCAGCCATGATCATATTAAATGGCGGTGCAGGCTCGAAGGGCCGAATGGCCTACTCCTGCACCTATTTTCTATGTTTCTATGCTTTTATATGTTTCTATGCATCTATCAGGAGTTGGCGGGACCAGATTTATTGAAGTAATCATTGTGAACATTAGGCTCCTGTCTGTTTAGCAATTACATTTTAGATATAGTTCACTTATGGTACACATGAAAATGTGGCAAATGCAAGAATTTCTAGGCCTATCTATGTAAATGAAGGAGGTAGTATAAATGAGAGAGGTGAGCAACTGACACAGATTTACATGAGATTATAACATAGGAGACAAACAGAGACCTGCAACAAATAAATATTCCTGTAAACAAGGCTTCAAAGAAAGTTGGGGAAGGAGGAATGGAAAGGGTGTGATAGTGTTGATTACGGAAAATATTGTACAGAGTGAAGGACGTATGCTTAGAGTTAACTAAGAATAGTGGTACTTTCCAGTATGTTCGAGGGGCCATCAACACATGGAAAGGTGTACATTTTCAAGAAATGTCTTGAGAAAGGCAAGACTTGCTGGCTGGAGGAGTAGAAACCCATTTTGGTTCAATGCTTTGGTGACAATTGTATATTTCCACTCCACCAATGACAGGGACAATGCTGGAGTTGTCTCTGTTCAATAAGGTTGGTCAGGTGATGCAAGAATCAATGGGAAACATTTGGAGACCAGTGGTTATAATTTAAATTAGGTGTAGATAGAACAAAAAGCAATTGAATGTTTGAATGAAAGATACAGCATGGAAACAGGCCCTTTGCCAACTGGGTCCCTGCTAACCAACGATTGCCCACACACACTAGTTCCATTTATCTCACTTTTGCATCCAGTCCTTACACACTAGAGGCAATTTACAGAGGCCGAATAACTTAAAAACCCGCTCATCCCTGGGATGTGGGAGGAGCACCCAGAGGAAACGTACAAGGTCAAAGGGAGAAAATGCAAACTCCACACAGACAGCACCTGAGGTCAGCTTTGAAACCAGATCTCTGGTGCTGTGAGGCAGCAATGTTACCAGCTGCGTCACTGTGCCAACCATGTAGAGTCTTGCAGTATGGACATAGGCCCTTTGGCCCAAATTGCCCAGGCCAACCTACATGTCTCATCTACACTAGTCCCATCTGCCTGCATTTGGCCCATATCCCTGTAAACTTGTCCTATCCATGTACCAAAGTTTTCTTAACCGATGCGTTAAACTGCCTCAACTACCTCTTCCAGCAGCTTGTTCCATACACCTACCACCCTTTCCCCCCTGATCTTCAACCTATGTCTAGTAGTTCTCTATTCCCCTACCCTGGGCAAGAGATTCTGTGTGTCTACACAATCTATTCCTCATGATTTTATACAACTCTATATGAACACACCTTATCTTCCTGCACTCTAAGAAATAGAGTCCTAGCTTGCTCAGTCTCTCCTTATAGCACAGGCCACCATCCTCAGAAATCTTCTCTGTACTCTTTCCAGCTTGACAACACCTTTCCTATAACATGGTGCCCAAAATTGAACACAATACTCCAAATGTGGCCTCACCAATGTTTTATACTACGGCAAAATGACCTCCCAACTTCTATACTCAATGCTCTGACTGATGAAGGTCAATGTACCAAAAGCCTTTTTGACTACCCTATCTACCTGCAACTCCACCTTCAAGGAACCATGTACCTGTGCTCCTACATCCCTCTGCTGTACAACACTACCCAGAGGCCTGCCGTTCACCATGTAGGTGCAGCCCATACTAGTGCTCCCAAAATGCAACACCTAACATTTCATTGTATTAAATTCCATCAACCATTCTTCAACCCACCTGCCCAACCGATCAAGATCTTGTTGCAATTTTGACAACCATCTGGAACAAAAATGGGAGGAGGGTGAATTTCAGTGTACTGAAAGCAAATCTGGCCAAATTGGACTCAAAAGACTGAAAAGCAAATTTGTAATCAAGCAATGACAGGTGGGAAAGGCTGACAGCCAAGTCCTGAACTCGCTGGATCATGAAAGAGTGAAATAAAGCAGAAAATATTGTGCAAGGCAGGCGTCGGATTAATAATACGTGAGAACAGGTTGAATGTAGAAAGATCAGAGTGAAAGTAATAGGAAAATATAGAGGTAAAGCAATAGTATAAAAACATTAAAAAGGGAAAAGGAAAAGACTAGCAGGAGTAGTATGACCACTAATACGCAGGAGAATAATGCATGGATCAAAACATCACATGTTGAAAGAAAAACGCAGAATACTGGCCTTGCATTTCCTGCATTTGTGTTATTAAATTTATTATTAATGATGAAGGTAGAGTGTTTGAAACCAGTTTTTATCAGAGGAGAAGTTGTCAAAATCATAAAATAAGATGAGGCCACTGAAGAGGAGGAGAAAGCAGTAACATTACTTAACACATGTAAAATGTCCAGGATTTAATGGGTTACACAGGCGAGTTGGACAAATGCAGACTAATAAAAGGAAGGCAACATTAATTAGTTGAAGGCAAATCAAATCTTGTTCAAGTGACTGTTTTATTTTTTCCTTACCATTGATTCTAGCAGTATCCCACCATCAAGATTAAAAAGGATTAGTTTCCAGAGCATCCCAAACTTATCTATGAGTGGGTTGGAGAGACCAACAAGCTTACTAAAGGAGTTTTACAAGATGATGCACGGGACAAAAATGTCAGAAAAACTGATGCCTGTGGAATAAAAGGGAAATTGGCCGCATGGAAAATAAATTGTCTTTGGGACAACAATCAGAAGTACTTCTCAAATGTGAGTTCAGGTAGACTTAGACAAAGATCTGTTTACATAGAAACGTAGAAATTAGGTGCAGGAGTAGGCCATTCGGCCCTTCGAGCCTGCACCGCCATTCAATATGATCATGGCTGATCATCCAACTCAGTATCCCGTACCTGCCTTCTCTCCATACCCTCTGATCCCCTTAGCCACAAGGGCCACATCTAACTCCCTCTTAAATATAGCCAATGAACTGGCCTCAACTAACCTCTGCGGCAGAGAGTTCCAGAGATTCACCACTCTCTGTGTGAAAAAAGTTCTTCTCATCTCGGTTTTAATGGATTTCCCCCTTATCCTTAAGCTGTGACCCCTTGTCCTGGACTTCCCCAACATCGGGAGCAATCTTCCTGCATCTAGCCTGTCCAACCCCTTAAGAATTTTGTAAGTTTCTATAAGATCCCCTCTCAATCTCCTAAATTCTAGAGAGTATAAACCAAGTCTATCCAGTCTTTCTTCATATGACAGTCCTGACATCCCAGGAATCAGTCTGGTGAACCTTCTCTGCACTCCCTCTATGGCAATAATGTCCTTCCTCAGATTTGGAGACCAAAACTGTACGCAATACTCCAGGTGTGGTCTCACCAAGACCCTGTACAACTGCAGTAGAACCTCCCTGCTCCTATACTCCAATCCTTTTGCTATCAAAGCTAACATACCATTCGCTTTCTTCACTGCCTGCTGCACCTGCATGCCTACCTTCAATGACTGGTGTACCATGACACCCAGGTCTCGCTGCATCTTCCCTTTTCCTAGTTTATCAATTCAAACTTTTCCAAAAACAGGCCTTTCTGCTCTGAAGAAGGGTTTTGGCCCGAAACATTGCCTATTTCCTTCGGTCCATAGATGCTGCATCCCCCGCTGAGTTTCTCCAGCATTTTTGTCTACTTTCTGCTCAATATGTCCATGGATACCTTTTGGCCCATTTATTTCATTTGGCCACTATTTGTTGTGGATAAACAAGGCACAATTTCAAAATCTATACATGAAACAAAAGTTTGACTCCAGTGTCGTGAGGAGCACAGTGGTAAGATTTGAAGGAGACAAATACTTTTTTGTAGTATGTCATGGAACCATATAACATGGAAACAGATCCTTTAGTCCAGTGGGTTCATGCCGACCTTCGAGCATCCAGTGAGAATGTTCAAATCTGACATTGTCAACAACACTGGAGGTCAGGGTTGAACACAGGTCACTGGAGCTGTTGAGACAACAGCTCAACTAGCTGTGCCACAGACATATGGCAGGTGAAAATGAATGTTGGGTCATGTATTGTGATATGATCTGATAGGAATAAGAAAGATAATGTAAAATTCTAAATAAAAAAAGACAGGAAGTGCTGGAGTAACTCAACGGGTCAGACAGCATCTCTGGATAACATGGATAGGTGACATTTCGGGTCAGGCACCTTATTCAGCCCGAAGAAGTGTCCTGACCCAAAGCTTCTCTTATCCATGTTCTCCAGAGATGCTGCTGGACCAGCTGAGTTACTCTAGCATTTCCTGTCTTTTTTTTAAGTAAACCAGCATCTGCAGTTCCTTGTGTCTCCATAACTCCAAAGTTATGTCCTGAAATCTAGAAGCATTAGGGGACAGAAAAAGAAAACAAGTGTGTTTACATTGGTTACAGAAGACTTTTGAAGATTCTGAAGATGGCAGAGTGGATTTAAAAATAGTTCAAAAGTGACATAGGATCTTAGATTGTATTATTAAAAGAGGCATAATGTACAAAAAAAGTTAGATATATGTAACCTCCAGACAATAGTCAGATGACCAACCTGTCCAATACTGGGAACTAGATTTTTGAAAGGATCTGAAGGATTTAAAGTGGGTTCTGAAAGGATTTAATCAAATAAACTAGGGATAAGGGATTAGGGATTCTAATTACCTTGAAACTGGAATTATTCACCTTTGAACATTAAAGGTTAAGAGGTGATCTTATATGTGTTCAGAATCATGGTCGTGGGAAAGTCAATGAAGAGAAATTGTTTCAATTGAAGGTAGTGCTGAGAAGCAGGGAGTCAAAGACCATTTGTTAGATAAGGAAGGGCAGAAAGGTTATTGACAGCACCTCATTTATTTCCTGTGCCTCCTCTATCCCCCAGCACCTTCAAGGTTGAATCAGGACAGACTTACCCGATCCTCATCTTCCACCCCACCAGTCTCCACATTCAACAAATCATTCTACACAATGTCCACCATCTTAAAAGATATTCCACCACCACACATATCTTCCCCTCCTTTGCAGCATTTTGCAGGAACTATTCCCTTTGTGAGTCTCTTGTCCATTCTTTTGGACTCATCAACCACCCCCTTCTTATTAGCACTATCCTTTGCAATTGCAGGTGAAACAGTACCTGTCCTTTCACCTCTCCTCTTCCCATCAGTCAGGGTCCAAACAGTCTTTCCAGGGATAGCAGCAATTCACTTGCACTTCTTCTAATCTAGTTTCCATGTATACAATGTGGTCTTCTCTGTGATGGAGGAACCAAATGCAGATTGGGGAATGGCTTTGCAGAGCCCCTGCATTCAGTTTGCAGGGCAACCCTGAGCTTCAGTCGCATGCTGCTTTAATTCTCCATCCTACTCCCACTGTGAAATTTTAGTCTATGGCCTCCTATACTGTTCTATTGAGACCCAATGTAAGCTTGAGGAATGTATTCAGGGTGTTTCCTCAGCCATTACATAAAAGGTCCAGCAAAGGAGAGGGCAACCCTAAAAATTGGAAAGGGCAAGTGACGACGAGTTCCTGGGTAAGTCTTTTGGGAGCAGCGACCACTGTTCTATTAACTTTGAAATAGTTATGGATGAAGACAGGACAGGCCCACAATATAAAATTCTGAATTGAGGCAAGGCCAACTTTCTTCTCCTTCTTCTTGCGTATGGCATGCACAGCCTAAAGTTGAATCTTCAATCTTGAAGTTGTAGGACAGCTTGTTCCATTTGATCTTTTTTGATTGTGCATAGCAGATTGATTGCATTCGTCAAAACAGGGCAGACCATGTGAAGGTTGCAATCTCCCACCCCAAAGGCCAACTTTCATGGCATGAAATAGGAATTTGCTCAAGTTGATTGAGCAGTTGTTTGCAGTTAAAGGAATGTCGGGAAAGTGGGATGTTTTTAAAGGTGTAATGACAAGAGTTCAGGGCATGCATGTTCCTGTTAGTGTGTATGGCAAGGTAGATGGGATGAAGTGTATCCCTGAAGGGGATTTGGGAACTGAGAAGCATAATTAAGATGGAAATAAGGAGGACAAAGAAGAGGCAGGAAATAGGCGGATACTATTAAGGAACATCCAACGAGATTTTGTCAGTACATTAAGGAAAAGAGGGTAAATAGAGAGAGCATATGGCCTCTTCGAAATTCAAGCAGTCATCACTGTGTCCTCAATGTGTATTTCTCCTCTGTCTTTACCTTGTTGAAAGACATGAAGACTGGGAAACTTGGGACAGTTAATAGAGCTGTCTTAAGGACAGTCTGACGTCCGGTTGAGGAGGCCTCAGGCATATGAAGGTAGATAAATCACACGGGACGGATTATATATATCTGAGGACACTGTAGGAAGCTATAGAAGATATTTTGGGTGAAATATATGAATCATCATTAGACATGGGTGAGGTGCCGGAAGACTGGAGGATGATTCATGTGGTGTCCCTATTTAAGAAGGGCAAAGCCGTAGACAATGCCTAGATGGACTTGTTAAAGGAATTTGATAATGTTCTGCCTGGCAGGCAGCTCTTGAAGGTTAGATCGTATGGGATCCAAGGAGAGCTAGTTTACTGGATAGAGAATTGGCTTGGAAATGTTGAGAATGGTGGTGACAGTTGTTTTTTTCGACTGGAGGTCTGAAACAAGTGGGCTTCAGGGATCACTGTTGGGCCCACAGCTCTTTGTGGTTTCAACCAACGATTTGGATGAGGACTTACAATGATTAGTATGTTTGGCAATGACACTAAAGTGGGAGGTATCAGAGATAGCAAACACGGTTATTGAAATATATTGCAAGATCTTGATCAGTTGGGCAAGTGAGCCGACGAATGGTTAATGAAGTTTAATGCAGATAAGCTAGAGATGGGGCATTTTGGGAAGTCACACCAGGGCAGGACCTTCACAGTGAATGGCAGGACCCTGGGCAGTGTTGTGGAGCAGAGGGATCTAGGAGTGCAGGCACATCATTCCTTGAAAGTGGTGTTGCAGGTAGATAGGATGGTCAAAAACACTTTTTGGTACATTGGCCTTCATCAGTCAGGGTATTGTGAAAAGTAGTTGGGGTGTTATGTCACTGTTGTAGATGACATTGGTGAGGCTGCTTTTGTAGTATTGTGTTCCGCTTTGGTCATCCAGCTATAAGAAGAGTTTTGCTAACCTAGAAAGCGTGCGGAAAATATTTACAAGGATGATGTCAAGCCTTGTGGGCCTCAGCGATAAGGAGAGGATGGACAAGTTATAAGTTTATACTGTGAAGTGCAGGAGGCTGGGGGGGGTCATATAAAATCAGGAGGGTGAACGCACAGAGTCTTTTACCCGGAATGGGGAAATCAAGAATCAGAGGACATAGGTTTAAGGTGAGAGGGGAATGTTTTAAAAGCTACCCGAGGGGCAATCTTTCACACTGAGCGTGGTGGGTATATGGAATAATTGAAGGCAGGTGGTATAACAACATTTAAAAGACATTTGGACAGATCCATGGATGGCAAACGTTTAGAGGGATATGGTCCATACAGAGGCAGATGGGACTCGTGTAGATGGGGCATTTTAGTCAAGTTGGGCCAAAGGGGCCTGTTTCCATGCTCTATGACTGAGTATACCATTGATAAAAATACAACAAATGCAAATTAAAAATTGTAGATTCAATGCACTTGTGTAAATACTAGATGCAATTCAAGCTGCAGTGAAAATGATAGCACACCACATTCAGCATAACAATTGCCTTCAAGGGAAGCCTGATTTGATCTATTACACCTACAGAACAACCGCATAAACAATCCTCAGTCAAATATAAATGGCCAGTCACCACAACATGACTAGGCAAATAGCTACAACATTCCAAATATGTTCAGTTATTCGTCGTCAACAGCATCTGCTGAATAATATACTTTCATATAGACAATTATCACTCTTTTTTTAAACCCATGTTCACTTTTTATTAATAGATGGTCACTTGTATTTGCACTACCTACAACACATTTACACAATAACAACCATTTGTCTGTACATATTTTGGTATCAATTGATGACACTTCTGATCATCCACACTTGCAATGACCTGCCTACAGGCAACCTATGTCTCATTCTTACATTAGTTCTCAGATTTACCATTTAGTCATAGACAATATAACTCACCTCCGTCCCTTACCTACCTTTATATTAGGCATAAAGTTCAACCAGCTGCAAGAAAATGATGCAGCAACTCACAGTTTAACCCTTGCCACATCTACAATTTGTATAATTCAGCTTGCTGGCTCCCTGGGGTTATTTTAGTGAAATTACTAACAGTTGGTCTTCTGTTCAAATCATCCAGATGTTGATTTATTGGCCAGTTCTTGTTTTTATGTGCATTTAAATGCAAGAATTTCCAAAAACAGGTTAATAGCCAACATAATGTCACTATTTACAATTTATGATGGGAGGAGATGGTGCTGCAGTTGGTATTTTCATTTGGCCTCATTTCATTGGATTATAAATTTCATTTTGGTCTTTTACAAGAAACACAAGGTTAACATTAACAAAGCAATCAGCAAATTCACGTTTAAAAAAACAGCTTTTTAACCCTCACTTCAGAATAGAAGAAAAGAAAAAGATTTCAAGATCACAATATGCATTTAATAAACTTAGTAAAATATTACAGAAATGCAATGAACTGAAATGTAGATCTATGAAAGATTAATCTTATGAATGACAACCTTATTTCCCATCACAGACTGATATTATTTTGCTTCAAAATTAAATTCAATAACAGCCTGGAGCAGGATAAAAACCCATTCACTGCACAATTCAAATACAAAATGTGACGGACATCATTAAAAAGCAAGCTGTTTAGCTGAAATGAAGCAATTTTTCTCAAGCATGCAATTGTTCTTCTTTCATAGCAATCGTTTAGGAAAAATACAAGAAAGCTTTGCTGCGAATATTTTGACAGTAAATTGTGTCTTATTTACCTTGAGTCATTCTTTATTTAAGCTACACCATTTACCGCGATAATGCACAATTGACTTTTGTCACATTTTATTAAATTGTGGTGCTAAGCTGAATGGTCACTGTCCTTTCTGTTGTCACTTGATTTCTTCACTAGGTCTAATTTGCCCTAGGTATCACAGTTTGCCCATCTGGCACTGGCATCTGCCTCTCCATTGATCATAAGGGCTTAGTTAGTTGATCAAACAGATCAGTACAGGAAATTGCTCTTTTGTGTGCAAGTAAACAAATCGCCTGAGATGAAACAAGGAGTATGTGAGCAATAGACTTCTGGCATTCTCATGCTAGCAGCCTCTCTTATTGAAGATTAAAATTATACAAATATTGCCCCCCAGTGAAGCAGATTTTGAACTTCATTGTTTTTAAATCATAATTTAGTTGAGTTAACCAAACCCTGTAAATTGTCACATCAATGGCTTTCAAACTATTTCAGATGAATCCCCAATAATTTCCAAAAATTCAATTCACTTTAATGAATGAATCCATGGCACAATGCTTTCATTTCCCCCTCTGCTTGTCTACCTCACAACTAGATGATCGAATAATGGGATACAGTACAGCAAGTTTTTTAGGTAACTTCTTCAAACACTTTGATGTGCTGAACTCATTTGATAGGCTGAATGACATTTCCTTTCCTTGCGTTTTGTTCCATTCATAGACAAAGAGGAAGATTGAACAGCTTTATGCTGCAGTCTCACGATGCTGTATAGGAACATTTGTTTCCTCTGGTAAAATAATGTGGTGACATGCAATTTATACTTGCATTGACTTTTTCATCTAAATTGCTTGAATGTATAAGTGAGTTCGGTATTACAATTGTGCATGCCCAGGTCATGGGTCATTCGGGATAAACATTCTCGCCAGCTGAGCTACTGTGTGTGTACAGACCTGCGCATTCATGTCAATGAGATTTATAAATAAATGTCTCCATCAAATATGTCAGCAGTAGGCCACAGCGTACTGCAGGCTGCACAAAATCCACAATTGTATCTATTTAAATTATTGACTCAATACAGCACCAGCCTTGAAAACACAAGAATGCCTGGAACAAACCCTGTCAATTATCAAATCCCTGGCATTAGCCTGAGTCACAGCCATTCAAATTCGATATTGATTTACACGAATTACAAGTTGTGTGGTCAACCAATTTGAGACTCCTTACATTCCTATCTAAATATCCTTCCTGGATTGAAGGAAACCAAGGAGAATGTGCTGTGTAGGGGGTAGGTTGGGAAGGTCAAATTGGATTCAAACAGGCTGGTGAAACTTTCGAGGTGGGTTGGCTTAAATAAAGATGCTGTCACTTTAACCTCTGGGGTTGGTTCCAGTCTGTCGGGGCTCACGGTTGTGAGCTGGGTCCGGGTGACTGGGCGGTGATAATTATGAGAATTTGCAGCCATTTGAACCGCAGCCAAACTAGAGGCTTCACTCAGCAGTGGGTGGCAGCTCCCCAGCTGATGGGACCTGTTCTTGCTCTCTTTGAAGGAGGCGTCGCCTGCCCCAGTGAGTGGGTAAATGGGGAGCCAACCCATAATATGAGTGGGAGCATTTTCCCAGTCAGTCTTTGTCAACAGTTGGGGTGTGGGATCTGGGAGAGAGAGAAAGCTGGTGATGCCACATAGACGGAACAGTTTAATAACGACCCATTAAAATCCGCCCTTCGACCACTCGGCAACCTGGGCTGATCTGATCTGACAGCCCTCTCGCTAGGTCGCTAGCTTGCTGCGTGCCTGATCCTAACACAGAACCTCCACAAAACCTTTGGGCTTCAGGTAACACCTGCACAAAGAGCCTCTGCTAACAAGGGCTGGTGAACTGTGCTGGTCAACGTGCACTGGGCGAGATTAAAAATCGATCATTTTTTAGTCGCTGGTCTAGTCAAAGGCGGTTTTCCTTATAGTCGAGGAAGGTTTTCAACATATGCGTGGGTGGTGGTAGGAGGTTGCAGGTCACCTCGACTGATTTTTTTTTGGGTGGGTGGCGGACAAGATCACCAGAGGTTGCTGTTTAGGTCTCCTAAGTGGGACAGGGGCTTTCGTACTGATGTGGACTTCTGGCTGCTGAACATATATTCAGCTATGCAGGGATAAGGAAGAACATTGTCTGGAATGTTGAAATAGCAATAATAGTGTCAACTTAGTATGTGTGGAAGTGCCACACTTCCTGGTGGATGTGCCTGGTGCAACATTAATGCCATCAGCAACTTTCTACACTTTTGGTGAAGCGAAATCTGGAAAACAATTGCAGAGTTGTAATGGACATTCCAACATGCTTTGCTTCAGAGAAACTTGTGAATCAACCACATCCTCATTTTAAGGGTGGTGTTCGCTGAACTATTTATTTGAATAATTGCCATTATAATCATAATAATAATCATTATAATGTTGGATTAGGGTCTGCAAAACCTCTGTGAATAAATAATTGTAATATCGAGACTCGTAACAAAATGGGTGAATCCCAAAGTTGTTACACAGCGGAATGTTGGGCAGATACATTGGGAACTGGTAACATCCTCGGCAAAATCTGGGCCATGGTTTCTAAAAGTTAAGCACAAATGGATAGCAGGCGATCATAAAATTCTGTGAGGTATGGCTTTTCAACTGCTACACTTGTTCAAAAAAATCCAATCAATCGCCAATTAATATTCCCTTTTGTCCGCAATGGTACGCCATTTTCCAAACTCCTTCAGAAAGCCTGATTTTAATCCAATTTCTCATCCTTCAAATAAGCCAAAGCACAGAATTTTGGCTGCAAGTGTACAGTGTACGTTATAGCCAGCATTGGTATTCCCTGCACTGTCGTAATTTGCTTGAGACCAGAAGCAGCAGTTTTAACGTCTGCCCTACCAGATGTCGAATGGGTCATTCACTGCTAATGAACCTCTAGTCTGCATTTCTGCATCAGGTCCAATATGCAATGCAAATATCTTCTTCTGCTTAAGGCATTCATGCACACATTTACCTTCTGTTTCATCAGAAGCATCATTCCCTGCTGGATTTTAAAGTGCCAGTCCAGTTTATTGCAATGCCATGTGCCACGTTGTTTCTCTACCAGATTTCATCAGCCTGCTGAATGTACCACAGCATTTCTTGCATCTTTCTCAGTTTGCCCTTCAGCAAACCCAGCGAGTTTAAAGTCACTCAGGTTTACCAAAATTATGTGTAAAGCCACAGCAGCTTTGCCTCATGGGCCTGTCCCACTTAGGCAACTTTTTAGGTGACTGGAGCAGATTATGCGGTTTCCACATGGTCACCATATGTTCGTGGGCGGTTGCTGGGTAGTCGCCTTCATGGTAGTGAGGTGTTCCCGCATTCTGGGAACTAGTCGTGGCCTCATTATGGTCACCATGGAGCCGCCATGGAGAGTAGCGAGAATTCTCGTGCCGTAGGCGGGTCGCCAGGAGGTCGAAGGTTCTCATAGGTTTAGCCGGTGCTGACCGGTGAATTTTATTGGCAAAGCAGTAGTTTTTCAGAACCAAGGATAACCGACCGGTAATGTTAAATGTCCGCCGAGCTTCACAGTGGTGTATCTCTGGCTTCTTAAAAGTTGTCTCCACTCCTTCTCCCCCCTTCTCCCCCCCTCTTTTAAAGGACTTACCATACACTGTGTTTAGCCGTCTTAATTACAGCACCAACCTTCCTGTTCATCGCGGGGTGTGTCTGTATCACCTTGGCTTTGCACTGTGTGAATTTCATCCCCCCGCCTGCATAACGGGCTGGTGAAGGAAGCGGGGTGGGTGTGTGTGTGTGTTCCACTCTGACAGTCGCCGTTCCAGTTGCCGGTTTTTCAGATGACTGCCGGCAACTTGACAGTCGCCTGAAAAATCAGCTAAGTGGGACAGGTCCGTAGCCCTCTGAGTTACTCTAGCACTTTACACAATCTTTGCAGAATTCCAGCATCTGCACTTCCTTGCATTTATGTGTAAATACATTATATTTTAAACCTCTAACAAAACTGGATTTTAAAATACTGTTAAACTGAAATAACCAGATTGTAAAGTTATACTGCAAAGGGAATCCATGAAACCTATGATTCATGATTGCAGATTCTTTGGGGAATTGTACACCAACTGTTTATAGGCAAAAAGGGCTATTAGGGATACATATCCAAAGACAAGGTTCTTTATCTGAATGCTTACAAGATTCATAACAAGACAGATGAATTAATGCCTCAAATAGAGATAAATGCATGAGATCACAAAGCCATTACATAGTGGCAGTTGCAAAATAACCTAGGTTGAGAACTAAATATCCCAGCACACTTAAACATTTGGAACAGATAGGCAAGATGGAAAATAAGGGGGGGTTAGCTGGAATAACATCGGATGAAATAAAGGTAGTAATGAGAAATGTTCTCAGGAGATCAGGAAGTAGAATAAGTTTGGGTAGAGCTAAGAAACAGCAAAGTTCAGAAAAGCACAGTGGGAGTTGTCTATAGCCTGCCAAGTAATAGTGGTAAAGTGGGACAAAATGTGAATCAGGAAGTTAGAGGCATGTGTAATAAGAGTAATATCATTATTGTAATTTTTAAAAAAAATTCTACATGTAAACTGTTCACTAAATTTGCAAGAATAGTCTGGAGGACAAATTCAAACAGCGTGCAAGAGATATTTGCTTATACCGTTTAGGCCCTCAAAAATGTACATGTACACCCAAAATGAAAAGACCTTGAAGCAGTCAGTCTGCTGCCATGCAAGGGACACTACAACATAACAACAAAACATCAAAATCCAGATAGGGTTTGTGAAATGATAAAAGTATTGAAAGTATATACTTTAATCAAAGTTTGCTGAGATTCTTCATTAGTGTCATTTCATTTGACACGGTTATTAAGAATTTTCAAGACCGGAGCTCTGAAGAAATGCATTTTGTGTAAATAGCATACTTTATGTTGCCAAAAATAAACCTAGAGTGTAGTATTGCTGAATTGCTGCATGTCTAACCAAGTAAGGTTGCTGATGCCATACCTGTCAAATTAACATTCTTAAACTAAAACTTGGCTGTGAGAAAACAAAGAATGATACATTCCTGTAAAACATACATCCTCATTGCAGCATACTACATGGATTGTAATACTTACTTGCAATGGCTGCCATTTTATTCTGATCATTACAGCAGATACTGTAACTCTTATTGCAAAAATGGATGACAATCTTGCAATTCTTATCCCTGATTATTCTGCTGAAAACATTGTTTATCATGCCATTTCTTCAGAATCCAATGAAAAACAGAGTAATGCAAGGCAGTATGTTGAGTAGAAACATTGTTCCTTCCACCACTATTTTGTAGAAGATTGAAAGCAGAAGGATTAAGTGAATTAGTGAAAAATGACACTTTGCAGAAATGCATCACATCACTTTGATCAAATCCAACGGCTCTAAGCTGAGTTAAACATGGTACTTCTACCAGTGGCACTTCAGTTGTACCCCGTTGTGTACCTAGAATTTGTCATTTAGTGCAAAGGCTTAAAATACATCCCAAATGGAGTCGCATGATGAATCTCACAGATCTGAATGATGGTGGACTACATTAGCTTTCAAGGTGGGGTCCAAACACATGATTCAAAATTGGCTTGGAGCTAGTGAGCAGATTGTGGTAGTGGGGGGTTGTTTTTCCCATTGGAGGTCTGTGACCAGTGCTGCGGCGATCAGTTCTAGGTCCCCGGTAGACAGTGGGTGAGGCAGCATCTATGGAGCGAAGGAAATAGGCGATGTTTTGGGTCGAGACCCTTCCCACTCGTAACAAGAACAGAGTCCCCCCTTGTCCTCACCTTCCACCCTACCAGCCGTCACATACAACAAATAATCCTCTGACACTTTCGCCACCTCCAACGGGATCCCACCACTGGCCACATCTTCCCATCTCCTCCCCTTTAAAAAAATATAGAAGAAGTTCTGGATCCCCTGTTGTTTGTCGTATGAGTTGGATGAGAATGTACGATATGATTAATAAAGTTGCAGATGACACCAACATTAGTGGTATAATATACTGGTGGGAAATTAAAGTAATGAGGCAATGATCATAATATGATATAATTCAAACTGCAGTTTGAGAGGGGAAAGATGAAATCAAACACAGTATACCAGTACGATTGTTTTGTAAAGGTAACTACAGAGGCATGATGGAGGAGCTGGCTAAACCTGATTGGAAAGGGACTGTTGCAGGAATGACAGTGGAGCAGCAGTGTCACCAGTTCTGTGCGTAATTCAGAAGGCACGGGATGTTTTCATCCCAACGAGGAAGAAACATACTAAAGGGAGCATAAGATGACCATGGCTGACAAAAGAAGTCAAAGACAGCATAAAAGCAAAAGGGAAGGCATATAAGATGGCAAAGATAAACAAAAAACTAGAGGAGTGGGAAGCTTTAAAAAAAGAAGGCAACTAAAAAAGCAATAAGGAGAGAAAAGGTGAAATATGAAGGCAAGCTAGCCAATAATATATAAAGAGTGCAGTCACTATTACTGAGGGGAAGGTGTTTGGGAAGCTGAAAGGTCTGATGGTGACCAGATGGACTACACGTTCGGATTCTGAAAGAGGTAGCTGTGGAGATGTGGAGGCATTAGTGGTGATCATTTAAGAATCACTAGGCTCAGGAATGGTTCCAGGGGAAGGGAACAGGTAACTCCACTGTTTAAGAAGGGAGCGAGGCAAAAGTAAGGACATTATAGGCTGTTTGTGAGTAGCTGATTGGTTATGAGTTACCTATTTCTGCTCCTATGTCCAGTGGGGGGGGGGGGGGGGGGGGGGGGGGGGGGGGTATGGGGTATTTTACTATGGGTAGCTAAAATAGAATTCTCAGTTGGCATGGATGAGTTGTGATGAAGGACCTGTTTCCATGGTGTGTCATGAACCTACGCCTTGAATAAGGCTATGATCATTGTGCTCTGAATTGCATGACTCTTTAGTTAAGATGTTGGCCCACCACCATCGATGTTGAACAGCAGCCCAAAGGTGATCTAAGATCTTGGCAATATTTAAACCTGCAATAAGCAGCTGATCCCAGGAACATGTATCTTGAACAAAACTGTCTAAGCAGGTTGATATTCGTCAGGAGATCCAGAGAATGTGTGTCATGAAACAGTCAGGAATCATTTACTGAAGTGCTATTTCAAATGTAGGTGGACCTGCAGTGCGTAACACAAGGTGATCTCATGCATCATCAGTGATGTGAAGAGCATTTATTGGGACTCTTTATGCTAACTCACTGTAGAGCAATCTACTCAGTCACATGATTCCGGAGTAGAAATATATGATTGCTCTACAGGCTTATTTTTGTGACTATCCATTTTATTTTTAAATCAATTCATCATCTCCACCGCATTCAGGTCCGTATGAAACATGGTTAGAAAAGTCCTTCACATCTCACCCTCACCCCCACCCTCAAAGGTCACCCCCGCCCTTGTACCATCAGCTCATGGGAACAGCTTTTCTTTCTCTGCCTTATCCATGCATGTCATAATCTAGTAAAAATCCATCAAATCTCCCTTTGATCTGCTTGCTCAGTGATGGCAGGTTGCCTTTGAAGTCTCCGCGGGAAGCTTCTCCCCTGATGTTCATATTTGCCTCCTTGTACAAATTCCCTTATCCATCTGAACAGCCAACCATGGACAAATCAACACCTCAATAATGGAATGCTGCCAGCTGTGTCATCTCTGATGCACTCGCTCAAAGAGTATCCCAGCAACTAAACGCCGACAAAAAAACACACTATTAGTTTTAGCAGACTCGGTAGATTTTGAAGGTGTTTCACTCTGCAGTCACTTATGATGCTGCACAGTCAGGTCTCCTAGTGTCAGTAGAGCGCATTTAAACAGTGAAAAAAGTCCCCATCAAACTGGGGCCATGTTATCCTAATTCCTGTTCCAATTTCTGCCAATAGTCGGAAGTGGACCACAAAATGCATGATGGCTGCTGATGTCAGATCAATTTTAGGCCCAAGAATGTCAATAATGCAAGAAATTGTGTCTCTTACAATTTCACCCAGGAATACTTAAACAAATGATATCCCAAAACAGCCCATTATATGATCTAATTTCTGGGCTTGCTTTTCCTGCATATCCCTCTGTGGAGATTTATTTGGTCTCTTGCACCATCTATAATGAAACAACATCACAGCAATCTCTTCCCATACATCTTGCTCATGCATATTTTAAACTGTTTTTACAAATAAAGGGTTTGGATGTTCATATTACACTGTGACATTGTCAGCTGATCCTCAATAGCATTTGTACTCATTTGAATGACTTCAGTACAGGCACTGAAACACTGAGAAATCACCAAAAGTTTGCCTATTTGACCATATTTTACAACTGCGACACAACAGTGAGTGTTAGCAGCCTCTGCGAGCGAGTGACTGCAGTGGGAGTCACAGTTGAACGTAATCATATCTTTAATCACTATCATCTACGGTCAGTGTGTGGAAATTCTCACTGAATTTGGCGTGTTGAGACCAAAACCACGTAGTGCTGGCACTTTCAGAACTGGTGATTAATCTTTGCATTACACAATGTGTCTAGCAAACATTAAACTTTGATTTTAAGCCATATTTGTTCATCTGCATGAGGAAGCTATCTCAGATTTCTCCGTTTACTAAGGAGAGACCTTCAGGAATAGATAACACTGGTTTGGGGACTGGGATATTTTTTTCCAAATATATTAAGTCATTTTTGAATGATGATTTTTGACTGCAGAAACAATCAATGGCATGGAATTTATGCCAGGAGTTAAAAAAATTGCCACAGTATTTCAATGTTTTTCCCAGCTTCCACATGACTTACATTAAATGTGTTTCACATTCTGACTCACAAGCAGGTTTTGAATCTCTGAACATTATCACTTCAAGTCTTGGAGTTTGCAATAGCAGGTTCACGAGCTGCTTTTAAATGATTAATATTCAACAGTTTGTTTAAAACAAAGATTAAAGTATATGGCTCGCAGTTTCAAATCAAAATTTGAATACAATCTATAAACAATGCAGTTTGGCCAGGTTTGGTAAATTAATCAGTCTGAAGAAGGGTTTTGGCCTGAAACGTTGCCTTTTTCCTTCGCTCCATAGATGCTGCTGCACCCGCTGAGTTTCTCCAGCACTTTTGTCTACCTTGGTATATTAACCTTTCTGCTTTGACTTAAATGTGCAGGTTTAAAGTGTTGTCGTGTGGCTTTAAACTTCAGTACAGTAGTAATTAATCATCCAAGTCCTTTCAGTTCAATACTTCATCATCCAGTTTCTGATATTCTCCCCTCAGAGTATCTGTTGCAAGTTTTCAATTAACCTAGATTGCTTTGGCAAGATTTAGAACCATGCACCTTTAGAAGGCGAATAAAAAGAATCAAAAATCACTCATTGAACCTTTACCATGTATAAATTAGTAAATCTGACACCAATTTATTTGGATTTAAAATCTGAAATAATCTATTTCATTTAATCAAGTGTGGTAGCTATCCACCGGGTGGCGCCATCAGCAATGGCAGCCTCGCCAATGGCCTGTCTGTCTTTTTGTCTTTTGTTAACGCGGATTGCAACAATCTCGGTTAGAGACTGATGTCTGGAAGTTCCAAAGCCGCAGGAGCTTCAACTAGCCCCGACCCGGGGTCAGATCGCCCGGCGCGGGGAGCTGAGATCCCCCCAATGTGGGAGCTTGATCGCCCCAACAAGGAGGGTCTGACTACAGGAGCCATGATTGTCCCATCAACAGAAGGCTCGAGGCCCCCGACCGCAGAGGAACAAAGAAGGAAAGAGATTGAACTTATTTTTTTCGCCTTCCATCACAGTGAGGAATGTGGGGGAGTCACTGTGGTGGATATTTATGTTAAAATGTATTTTGTGTGTCTTGTTGCTTTTAATCGCTATGACAATGGCAAATCAAATTCCTCATATGTTGCAAAACATACTTGGCTGATAAAGTGTGATTATGGTTATTATTATGATTATGATTCCAAAAATATTGGAATTGAGTGATTAATGCAGTCTTTTCTTCACCTCTGGCCATCAATGCTGATACTTCTATTCAACCCTTGGAAAGATTGAAAGGTCTCACCTATGTCTCTTAACATTGCCCATAGATGTTACCTAGTTCTATTCTCGATGTAGCTCTTCACGTTGGCTAAACATTTAATAAAACTGTTCTTTATGAATTAAATTTTAGATTAATATTGACAGAGATTTCAAAATCACTGATATCTGAAAAAAGTTTGGAATCTGGACAAAATTCATCACATTGATGTTACTCTTCTTAAAAGATACATTTGTGCTGTTTGCTTACATGCAAATGATTACAGTTGATGTTAGGGCACTATCTAGTCCAGAATAGTGGAAATATAAAGAAAGCAGTGTTGTTAATAGAAACTCATTAATGAGATTATAAACTATCTGAATAATGAGAGTGGAAAATAGTCATTCCCATCCTGGATACACAGAATAAAACCAAATGAAGAGATTGATGTCTGAATTATTTTTAATCTTCTCACGTTAATAAACCAGCAGGAATTGTGAGCTGCAAATTGCTGAGACACAAATGTAGTATCTTGACATATGACAAACTAGGACATTTGTTATAAAGTGCCATCTCATGAATTATGTTACTGATCATTCACAATGCACCTTTGAATAGAAAGAATAATATCTACAAGTACTAAATAGAGTGCACTAGGATTGGGAAGATATACTGGATCAACAACAAAATCAAGGGTATGGAAGTCAGAGACCAGGAGAATGTTGTGTACATGTCAAAGGTGAGGGTTACAAAGGTGAGGCTGTGGGTAAGCGAGTCAAAAGGGCACATCTGAAACTCGAGGTAGGAGAAGTGTAATGGTGTTAATTTCCACGTAGGAGAGGGTGGGTGGGAAAAGGTCTACCAATGAATCAAAATAATTTACTTAGATTGCAGATCTTCCAATTTGGTCCGATATTTATTATCTCAATACTAGTTACCTCCAAGATATAGAAACAGAAAAATAGGTGCAGGAGTAGGCCATTCGGCCTTTCGAGCCAGCACCACCATTCAATATGATCATGGCTCATCATCTAAAATCAGTACCCCGTTCCTGCTTTTTCCCCATATCACTTGATTCCTTTAGCCCTAAGAGCTAAATCTAACTCCCTCTTGAAAACATCCAGTGAATTCTCTATGGCAAAACGTTTTTCCTCATCTACCCCATGTTCTTAAACTGTGACCCCTGGCTCGGGGGACAATTTGATCCAAATTCCCCTTCAACTCAGGTGTAGGAGGAGGAGCAGTGCATGGGAAACAAAGTATATTGTGTGAATTCCCAGAGGGTAAATCATACCTGGCTTACAAGAATGACTCATAAGGTTCGATTTTATCATTTAAAAATAAATTGGATAGTTATATGGACGGGAAAGGAATGGAGGGTTATGGTCTGAGTGCAGGTAGATGGGACTAGGGGAGAATACGTGTTCGGCACGGACTAGAAGGGCCGAGATGGCCTGTTTCCGTGCTGTAATTGTTATATGGTTATATGGTTATATGAAATGCCTGACAAAAGTTTCCGAGAAGTGCAACACAACCTAGTAATAGTTATGACTGTGTTTAACCAGAACCAACTTCATAATGCTGGAAAAACACTGTTAAGCAACTGCATTTCCTGGCTGAGGTTTCCTGAAATGACATTCCCCTTTGAATTTCTCTTCCTCGTTTATAGTAATTTATTTTTCATAGATTCTTGCACATGGAGATAGATGCAGGGTATTGTAATATATGATGCAAGGAGTTATGACTTTATCTGCATTAAAAAAAAAAACTATAGCCCAAGGAGGAACAAGTTTAAAGTATAAAAATATATCCACAGGATGGGATAAAACTATCAGCCAGTGTGTTTTCCTGTTTGGTTTTAATCTACATTTAATTAAATTCTTATCTTTGGTGTGCTTGTGGCAGCATTTGAATGGAAAGATTGAATTTATTGTGAATGGTGTAACTAAACTCGTGAGCACGCAGCCTTTTAGAAACATACAGGACTAACAGAAACAATCTTTACTGCACACAAATATTGAAGTCTGCTTTTCTTAAAATCTAAAAATGTAAATAATTAGACCAGGTTGATTATAATGGCCAGATCTAATTTTAAATTGATTCAATACTTAGTTGGAATTGTGATTATGTCTGGAGATTCATTAGCCCAATCTACTCCAAGCATTTAAACCTCCTCACCTCCGAACCAGCAGGAGGTTTGTCATCAATATATTGTAGTTTTTCTCATTAATATATTTTTTGTGCTTTAACATTTTGCCAGAGAAAGGATTTGTTGCATTCATTATTTTTCCACAATTAACAGATTACATTGCAAAGGAAAAAAATCCATTGTTATAATTAACATACCATTCTGCCTAGAGTGGAATGTATCCTAATATATTACCTGCATGAGCATATTTGACACTGGCCGTTATGATTTCTAGAGTACAAGCGCTTTGTAAGGTTATTTTGCTTATGGGTTCCTATTGAGTATAAATATATATCTAGAAATTGCTCAAAGTTTATTTAAATGTGAGTGAGTAGGGGCTCCATGGTAGATTCACGTGAGGCACAAAGTGAGTGTAACTCCTCCATGCCATGTGCATATTGAATCTTGCACATCAGCATTCCACAATCTTGACCAATTATGCACAAAAGCACAGAAACTCAGCATTAGTTCTAAGTATCAGAACCATATGAACATTTGCTGGGCTATCTATCACCAGGGTAGCTAGCAATCGCAATTGACTTTTCTTGGTGCACTAAAGTATGTGTGTGTGCAGTGCATGTGCTGAATCAAGCTTCAAATGGCTTGGGAAATTGGTTCCAAACTAGTGAATAAAATAACACCCGAGTGGTTTCCACCCAAGAAGCGGTATTAACTCACTACCTGAAAGGGTCTCAACAAGTGTAGTGTCATTTTTATTCATTTGATGGCAATCTGCTGTGAAGGCAGGGCAGGGGCAGCAACTTCATACTGTAAAGCTGCCGTGGAACAGAGGGAGGCATGAAGAGGGAGGTGCCTGGTTCATTAAAGAGCAAGATACTTAAGATTCTCAGAAATTAGATATACCTGGGGAGAGGAATTGTGTTTTAGGAGGGTGGTGGGGAGGATGTAAGGAGTCTTGTCAGGGTTATGGAGAGAACAGAACATAGATGACTGGAGTGGTCCTGTCTCCCTGAGCTAGAGAAAGAGAGCACCAATAAGAAAACAAGGCATTAAGGTAAGCACTATTGGACTTGTCAGCACTCATCTTTGATACATGTATCTGAACACACACATTCAGACAAATGGTTATAAGGGCAAGCGGCTAGGGGACAGACATACAAAAACAATGAGCTACCATCAGGGATTAAATAAAGGGAATTAATAGTGGAGATGCACTGGAGGGATTATTCACACTGGAGGATTTCATAAAAAGACTAATATGATGCACACTGGTGCATTGCTATTGAATGAAGCAGTGGGAACCAGTCTACCTAACTCTTGCAGGAGGAAACATGAATCCACACTCGATTACTGGGATGATGAACCTGACCTTGTAAGGGCTTGGATATAATCATATTCAGCAGCAAATAATGGGTCAGGTATGTGATAACATGGAGGCATAGGCAAATGCCACACAACAACCTTCTGCCTGTATGTAGACTCTTGCAGATCTAGGAAGAACTCTGGCCTCTGCCATTCATCTCTGATCTCCATGAGGGCATCTTTTTACCTTAGTAATGCACTGAGATACTATTTGCGAGCTGGTTACAATGCTACAACTTGTGAGCACCTCAGGGTTCATGAGGAGCAGTCGGATGCCAGCAGTTAGCTAGTCTCTTCAGGTAAACATTACAGTTAAAAAACTACAAAATTACTTTGAATTTGGCTGGTCAGAGAAATATTCTCTTCAAATACAAAATTAATCCCTGCTGTAATCTAAATAACGTGGAAGTAATTAAGACTGCTTCCAACGTTGCCTTATAATCTGACCAATGAATGAGTATGACCTCTGAATGCTTTGATTCTTCTCTCTCAAATCTTATCTTCTGCTTGGTATGTTCCACAATGACTTTCATTTGAATCTTCTGAAGAGGGAACTGCTCTGAGAGCATGGTAGCTTGATCAGGTGCTACTTGTTGCAGTCTCTCCTCGAAGGCCCTTCACTTTTGTTTCCCTTACCCAAAATGAGCAGATCAGATTGTGCAAGTGAAAAGTAATGTTTTGACCAGATGCTGAATTGTAAACAAAGTAAGTCCATTTGATGGGTCATATAAAATGCTAATCAGGAGCCCTAACATTAATTTTCTAACGTGCATCTTGGAATGTTAAATTAATGTAGTGACTTAAACTGAGCCCCCTGACAAATTGAGAAATATTTTATTAATTATCAATTAAGAACCACTTCTGGAATTGCCAACTCTTAGTGTAGCTGCTTAACATCTGCAAACAACTCTACTGTAGGGCCCTTTGATCTCCAATGTTAAATTATGTATTATCAATGTAGATCTGCAATCCAAAGTGTTAAGATTTCAGTGGGTCAGGCAGCATCTTGGAGGGAATGTAATGCCCCTGTCCCACTTAGAAAACCTAAACGGAAACCTCTGGAGACTTTGCGCCCCACCCAAGGTTTCCGTGCGGTTCCCGGAGGTTTTTGTCAGTCTCCCTACCTGCTTCCACCACCTGCAACCTCCGGGAACCGCACGGAAACCTTGAGTGGGGCGCAAAGTCTCCAGAGGTTTCCGTTCAGGTTTCCTAAGTGGGACAGGGGCATAAGGACGATGTTTCGGGTTGGAACTCTTCCTCAGACTGATGTAGTGGGGGTGGGAGGGGAAGCTGTATTTGTCCAGCACTTTGTGTTTTGCTTAAGATTCCAACATCTGCGGTTCCACGTGTCCCCATGACTTATATCCTTAATGCCTAGGTAATAGAGCTTGTTGTAGGCATTTTGAACTGTATCCCTGAAATCTTAGCATGAGAAGGCTATTGTATTTGTAATCCCATATATTTTCATTGGAGTGATTGCAGTATGCACACATGTCGGAATCTATAAAAGCAGAGGGTACCTTTTGTGTCCCAAGACACATCCCTCAGAGTAATGCTGTTCCCTAAATATGTCAGGCCAAATGTGTTTGTCAGTGTGCACACAGGCAGGGGTCAGTGTCACTCCACCACAATTTAGCATCAAACTGAGGTGGACGCTTCAGGCAACATTGTTTTAATGTTTTCTTTTTAAGCAGAGATGGATCTCCATGTTTTACATATTTAATTTTAACGTTTACACAAACTACTATAGATAAAATCCAACTGGAACATTCACACCAGCATGTTCTAATGTCTGAAAAATACAAAAATATTCATGACATACCCAATGTAACCTGAAGATTTCAAGTGATAGCAGATGTTGAAACAGCAAAGATTGGTGAATTTATGATGGCCACTAAAACCCCAAAATCTGATTTAAAAAACCCCTTTAAATCACTGTGTGGTTAGTAGTTTCCTTGAAAAAAACTATCTGATAATTTACATAAAACTGTTAATTTCAGTTTTTCATTGGCAGTAATGTTTCTACTTTCATTACACATTCTAACATTAAAAATCAACAATTGTTTTCTTGAGAAATATTTGCAATTTAGTTAGATATTCTAAAAAGCAAAGGAAATTGCAAGCATGTACTCTTCAAGAAAAATGAGCAAAGCAGAATACATAAGAGGGTGGAAGTCAGTAGTGTTGGAAGCTTCAGCACAGTCTCCTATGTCTCAGGAATTCCACTAACATCAACAGAATACATTTCAGATAATATAGTGTTTGTACTGCTGATTGATGGTACATTTCTCAGCACAAACCTTTTTGTTTTTTTGAGGTGATTCTACTTTAAGAATGTCCATAGCATATTTTGTAACTGTTAACTGTTGGTCAAACCTTTCCTCTGGATGTTCACCCTGAGTGTATTCACAGCATTTTAACCTATGGATATTTCAAGGCCTTGTAATCTTCCTACCAGCTCCACAAACAATCTGCTACCCCCATGATGAGCCACAATGAAATATCCGTCATGTAACTGTGTTCATTCATCCATCCTCCTGTGAAACATTATGTGGAATATACTTATATCCCTGCCATGGGAGGTGCTGAAACTGATACATCATCATGTGTAAGGACAGAAATTGAGCTTGGACACAAGCATATAAGTGAGAATAATATTTTAACAAGGGCTAGAAAGACAAAATCAATTCGGAAGATTATCTTGAAAAAACAGTGAATGGACTGATGTCCTTCAGTCTGAAGAATGGTCTCAACCTGAAACGTCACCCATTCCTTCTCTTCAGAGATGCTGTCTGTCCTGCTGAGTTACTCCAGCATGTTGTGCCTATCTTTGGTTTAAACCAGCATCTGCAATTCCTTCCTACACTCGAGCAACTAAGATGTTATGTGCTTCAGAAATTCTTATCACTCATATACATGAACTGATCCAATATGGAGTAGAAATCGTGGAGAGCAGAGTGTCAGGATAATTGAATAGATATTGTTCTGAATTAATAAAGAATAGATATTGGTAATATAACATAATATAAAATAAAGATAGGGAAGACTTACTTATTATCAGCTAAAGTTGTCTTTTCCTTCCTGTTGCACTCATTATTTTCTCCACCCCCCCATCACTTCCCCTGAAGTTGTTGGCTATTTACCAGGTACTCTTTGGGCATGATCATCATTCACAACTTGTCCTTCTAGTCATCCTTCAAATATCTACCAAATTCTTGTGAGACCAGGCAAGAGCAGAACGTTTCAACGTGATCTGATTTTGTACATGTGTACAGGCAGGAATGGAAATCCACGCCTCGTGTCACTGATGACAAATGCAGCACACCCCCTACCCATCTGCATGCCTACAACTAACACTCCCTCCCCCTCTCTCCTCCCCTTCCCCAACCAGAAGTAAACGTGTTCAGAATCAGCCAGCTCAGTGCAGTGGAGAATGCATTTATTCCTAACTTGATACTGATTGGGTTAAACAATCAATCATTCACTGGATTTAGAATTGAAACTAGATTGTTTTAAAATTTGCAAAGCCTGTGAAAGCAAGGTGGATTTTTTGTAGTTCTTGTTAAAATTAGCATTCTACTTTTAATGTAGTTTGAAAGAGACCAGCGAGAAAAAAAAAGATTTGCAGCATTCTGGGAGATCTGATGTCTTCTGTTAATGAGAAACAACATCGCTGACTTGCTAACCGATCCAGACCTTACTGATATAGACTTGGGCTGTTTATTAATAATGAATTTGAATGTTCACATGTGGAATGTTATCAGCCTGTGCACAATTCAACCAACAGTTAGCCCTGATGGGGGTAGCTGGGTTCCTCATTAGCAGAACATATTTAATCCAGAAGTTTCTTATCAAATGTCACACCTGCATTTTTAAATGGCTTTTTCACATTCAGTTGCAAGTATTTCTGAGATGAGGCTCCAAGGTGCTTTACGGAGATTAAGAACGAGAGAGTGCAAGCTTATTTTATCATTTAGCAAGCCTGGAAAGAATCCAAGGAGTTTTTTTGTCTTGTTGTTGTAATTAAAAAGCCTTTTAGGCAACAGCGTATGCATTGAAATATGAATATTCAATGGACCAGTGCAAACTGGAATGCTGCCCCTTTGGATCTGTATACCCCTTACTCCACTGAAAATGACTTGCTGGGAGATCAAAAATGGAACAGGCATTTATAAATAAGGAATTATTACATAGAAATTATATCCTAAGCTGCGCATAAAATCATGGATTTGAATCAGTGTAAATTTACAAATAATAATAAGTGGTTTCTAATGAATGTATTGCGTTTTTTTCAAATGATTCTTTTGACAGCCTTTGTGACAAATGTGCTTAATCAATTTTCAAGCAATATTCCAATATAAGAAACTATTAAAGAGGATTAATGCTATCATGCAGGAAATATGCTAACATTGTATGTTCTTCAGTTTCTTCTGGTAAACTAGAATGGTGGAGTCACAAGGTGCTTTGCCACTGAAGCTTGCTTGGAGCAGTGGAGTGAGTGGGAAACAAGTCAAATCTGCCAGTCTTCATTAGATTGCAATACGATAATTTATTTCATTCTAATTAGATCATACTTTAAATCTGTTGAGGCAATGAAAGACATGAGCAGTGGCACAAAAACGTGTGTTTGAAACCAAACATTTCCCTCTGCTGCCTGGGATGATGCAGGTTGGCTCCCATGTGGATGAAACATCAAAGTGAAAGATAAATGTGGCAGTGAAGGCTAACTTGGCTGCAATGGTAAAGACGGAACAGGACAGATGCCTTGTTTGGCAGCAAGCAGAAGCTTATTAATTTAGATCACACAGAGTATGTGAGACAAAGAAAGAGTGCAAAATAGCCTGCATAGGCTCTGAACAAAGACTTAAATGATGCAACACAAGGCTTACAATCATCGGCTGAGTGTTCATGATGCTCATTGTTTAAACTCATCAAAACTTAGAAATGGTGAAATTTGAATAACGTGTGTTTTACAATCCTGTTAAGGAACCAATTATTATAACCAAAAGGTTGTGAGCTTAATGTGCAGATTTATCAAGTATTTCAAAGTGGAAATCAAGAATGTAATATTGCCTCTGTAGTGTCAGTATCTAAAGTACTGAGCTCTCTTATAACCAGAAGTAGGTGAATAGTTTCCTTATACTGTATGAATGGAGCTCAAGTCCCCTTGACCATATGGGGATCACTCAGCTCTTTATGTGAAAGAATCAACACAATGATGAGAAAAGGCTCCAAACTGACCATTTAATATTGCCCCAGAATTCATGAGGGAGGTCTGTCTACGTTTGTAGAGACCAGACCAGATATTTATGTGGTAATGGTTGAAAAAGCTCAAGCTAAACGTTCTGTTTTCTGAGGTAACACTGACTGCTCAGAACTGGTTGTGCCACTACTCCTTATTAGGCAGTCCTTCGGGACCAAGGATGAGTTGATTCCACTCTGGTTTTATGATGTCGGAGATGGATAATGTGGTGACCACTGATTTTTCTCCAGATAGAGAAGGAAGAGGCTGTCAAGGTGGATGTGTGTGAGATGGTGCACTCACTCTGTTACCTACACCGGCTATTGATCATGCATCTACAGACATTCATGTACTCCAGTTTCTCAATACCAACATGAATGCTTCTTCTCCACTTTAGCGAGTACGGACTAGAGATTCGGAGGTCAGTGAGGACCTTGCATTTTGTTCCAGGCTTTACTTTTTAATCCTGTCCAACCCCTTCTCATGAGAGTGATTGTTTCAGGAATCTGATGTCAGGAATGGAAATAACAGGGGCTGTACAACGTAGAGATCTTATTAACTTGTATGCATTGAATGCAGAGCAGTGTAAGGAGGGTGGCTGATATAAAACTTTTATCTTGAAGATGTTAAGCATAAGGCTCATTCTCTCATACAGTGAATTAGTTAATTATAGTCTGAAATGCAGTCTCCGAGTACATGAAAACAAGCATGTTCTATGTGCTACAGCTCAGCTACTGAGGTTCAAGTTAGCTTGGTTCTAAAGTGCAACTACTAGAGGTTGAATCACTTTCCCCAATAAGCCGTTTGGTGATTGAAGCTACTTATTGGCTTAAACTCTAAAATATGGACTTGAAAAATGGAGGCCACCAGATGTTCTGATTGATTTTGGAAGACTTCTGTAGTAACTTATGGCAGACAATCATACTTCAAAACCTTCAAAACATTTACTACACTTGTTAATATTCTTCACTAGCAGCTCTTCAGAACAGAACATAAGGCCAAGCAAATAAAAAACATTCATCTTGAATTTTAACTGCTGTGAAGACTAGTCTTGTGGCACAAAGGATTTTAAAGATCTGTTAAAATATTGAGCCAATCTGTGCCCTTATTCTACAGGAAGCCAGGAAATTTAATCTGGAGATCAAATTTAGGTGAATTAGTGAATGTAAAGGAGCTGCATTTAGGGGCAAAACCTGTACCATTCATTGTGAAGTATCAGCGCTAAAAATCTTCCATTCCAAAAGCCGAAAAATTCTGAATTACGAAAAGTGTCTGGTCCCAAGGCTTTCGGATGAAAGGTTGTGCACCTGTACCAAGCTTTTCCAAAATCAGATGTGTTGGTGATGGTTTAGGAGTCAAGGGATGTGGCTGAGAGAGGTGATGAGGTGCTCAAATAAAGAAAGAAATCCTGTTAAAAATGGACTAAAGGGCACCCAATGTGGAGACATGCAATAGATTCTATGAAGCACCAATGCAACCACAACACCGGCCTTGAGCAACAAGAGATCATTGGCATTAGGTGGTTAGGCAGAACAGTGATCAAGGTTGCAATCCCTTCCAGAATTAGCAGATATTCTGCCCTGGATAGGAATGTTAACTTCTATCTTGCTCATGGAGAAGAGAGCAGACACTGATTCAGAATGGTGCTTGAAATCCCATATTCCGGGTGTCTATGTCAACTTGAAAGGTCCATTCTGTGCAGTGTGCCCCCATTAATAGCATAATGTCAGAATGTTCTGCAGAGCAGAGTAAACTAATAACTTGCAATTTAGGAACTGTTTTTCTTAAATGTAAATTTTTTTTGTTTATTCAAACATGCAAATTTCCCTCAGTTAACTGCGATAATCTTTTTCAATGATCTGCTTGTCACTTTCGGGTCAATTTCATGAATTCCAAATGAGCAACACTGTGATCTCCATACACTTGATTTAGATATAGTCCTCTCAGTAAACATATTACTGCTGTAATATGCTAACATATTTTAAAGGTGAATATTCAACAACAGTATTCCAACTACTGGCTTGAAAACTTAGTCCCAATTTTATGAAAGCTCCTTTGGATATGTGGAACTTACTGAGGGGATCTATGGGTTAAAAATCTGATATAGGCCCTGGCATAAATCCAACTTCAACAATGGAATTAAGCAAATCATGGTATTAAGACAAGCCTTACACATGCAAAATGGGGCACAACTAACCATTTTATTATGACTGCTGCTATTCCTAGGATGTTTGTTATTATATATAAGAAAGTGAATTCCTGCTTCATGCAGGTGAATTACATTTTCTGACTGCATGCTCCTGGCATAATCCAAGAGTAGAAATTTACATTTACAGCTAAACCCTGCCTCATCTTTATGCGCAAGATGTATTGGGGCAATGTTGGCATGGCCAGGGAAACCGATTGGTTTCCAGTATCAGGAGGTATGTAGCATGTAAATTTCTGTCCGTTAACACTCCGTCTACAATATGCAGAGCAGTTCAACACTGGTTTAATACCTATTACCTGAAATATAACAGCTAACTGTTTGGGCAGCATGGTAGCACAGCGGTAGAGTTACTGCCTTACAGTGCTTGCAGCACCGTAGACACAAGTTTGATCTCGGAGAAATCGAGGTGACAGTTCTGAACTGATGGACATGCAGTGTTAAATGAAAGGAACAAGCAGTATGACATTACATCGAGAGGGCACAGAGTTGCTAGGGGATAAACAGAGTCATGATTAACAAGATCTATACCACTTGTTTCAAACATATTAGTATATTCAGTCATATCTTATTTGATTACTGAAATGTCTTTTGACGATTTTCTCTCAGAGTGCCTGACATAAACTTAACAGGGACTCAGTTACAGTTACTGAAAAAGTTGATTTGAATTGCCACTATGTTGAAGATTTATTTCTCAGAAAGGTAATGTCCATACGGGCGGCACAGTGGCACAGCGGTAGGTTTGTTGCCTCACAGCGAATGCAGCGCTGGAGACCCGGGTTTGATCCGAACTATGGGCGCTGTCTGTACGGATTTTGTACGTTCTCCCGGTGACCTGCGTAGGTTTCCTCCGAGATCTTCGACTTCCTCCCACACTCCAAAGACAAGATACAAGATACATTTATTTGTCACATGTCACCAATTGGTCCAGTGAAATGTGTGGTCGCCATACAGCCATAGGAATAATAAAGAGCACAGAACATGATGGTCTTTAACACTGACATCCCCACACAGCGGGATCAAAGTTTCCCACTGTGAGGCAAGGCTTCAACGTTCTGTCATCCTCCTCTGTTGTCCTCCCGTGGTCGGGGGGCTCCCGGACTCCCCGCTGTCTCCGCTAAGGGTGGCCCGATGTTCAGGCCCGCCCGCCGGGGTGACGGAAGTCCGATGTTGGGACTAGAGGACATCCTCAACTGCTTGGACATCCGAATCGGCCACCTCCAAAGACTTACAGGTTTGTAAGTTAATTGGCTTGGTATAAGTGTAAATTGTCCCTAGTGTGTGTAGGATACTGTTAATGTGTGGGGGTCGCTGGTCGGTGCAGACTTGGTGGGCCGAAGGGCTTGTTTCCACATTATATCTCTAAACTAAACTAAACTAAATTGATAAACTCCAAATGCATTTTTTTCTTCTTCAGTTTTAAGGCTTTTTATAAATGCCAAATTGATTGATTTTTTCAGTCTTCTACCTTGGGTTCCAACTCTGGAAGGCATCAATGTTTGCGGTGATAAAACTCCACAATAACATCTTAAGTCTGATGTATGTACCATTATTCTTTAAAGTGCTTTTACTATGTCATTTATGAGAACATAGTGACCAATCCTAACAATGCCTCCATCCGACCGTCATACAACGCCAGGATCCGATTGTCAACTGACAACTATGATTACAAATTTATATTCCTGCTTGTGTGCAGTTTTGATCTGGATTCGGGGGTATTAACTACAGGGAGAAGTTGGACAGACTTGAATTGTTTTCTCTAGAACACCAGGGGTTGCAGAGAGATCTGATAATAAATAGTATATACAATTATGAGAGGCCTAGATACGTTCGACAGTCAGACTTTTATTCCCAGGATAGAAAAGTAAAATACTAGAGGGCATAGCTTTAAGGTGATACGGGTAACGTTGAAAGGAGATGTGCAGAGCATATCAGTTATGACTGGCTGGAACATGCTGTTGGGGTTGGTGGCTGAAGCAGATACGATAGTAACATTTAAGGGACTTTTGGAGAAGCTATATAGATATGCAGAGAATAGAGAAGTATGGATTATGTGCAGGTAGATAAGAGATGGAAGGTATCAATTTCAGCACAGAGCCGGAGCCGGAGAGCCTGTTCTGCTGAAGTGCTCTCTTATATTCTATGTATCTGAAGCCTGAGGCCTAGTCCTTGTTTGCACATTACTGGGTGTTATTATGCAGGTAAATTTGCCACCTGTATTCTTCTCGCGAGGCTGAGCTTGAGATCAGCCACAAACCCAGCTGTTCGTCAGGTCAGAGGGTTGGAGAACTCAAAGCGTAGCACTGAATGGGTGAAATGGGATTATGAAGGCAGCATTGTTGGGGAGGCTGGGGCCTAGAGTTGAGGAAAATAAGCAGCAAAGTAAGAAACAGCAATGGGGTTGGGATTGAGCGATGGTAGCAAATCTTTGAAGTTGGAGGAATTTGGAGAACAGTAACATAGGCACGGGGTTTGTTGCAATAGAATGGTTGAAAGCAGCAAGGTGTGGAGGGAGAAAGCAGGGGGGGGACAAAGCTGTGGGGGTTGTGCAACTGGCTGGAGTGTAAGGAATGTGATCAGTGCAGTCAGGTTTGGGAGAGGATTTAGGATTTAGTTAAGTTCCTCACTTAATTGCTCTCATCACTACAGGAATAGAACCATGTGTCCTGGGGGTTCCTCATGATGAGTGTCTGCATGATAATACAGTCCCCTGCAAAGAGTCAGATGTGATGGCAATGGTGACCCATGATTGGAAATGCCTGGTCAAGTTTTTTTTTATTCGTATGATTTGGCTTGGAAATTAACTCAATTGTGATTATTTTCTGGCTAAATTGACATTCAACAATATAGCACAAAAAAGGGCAGTGCTCTGCATTGATGATAAAAGTTAACCCCAATATCCTTTTTGAAATCTAAGTTAAAATCAATACACATTCACTCTCTGAAGATTAGACTGTGAATCTTCTTAACTAAGATGAATCAGTACTGCATCCGGTGATTTTTGCCGTAAAATAATAAAAATTCAGAATATAAAATAATTATCCTGGCACAAAATACACTGCTTCACTGATTCAGTAATCATCAAACATGTTGGAAGAGTGAATAAAAGGGTGCTCAAGACCAGGCGCTATGTCATATATCTGACCGCAAGCAATAGCAAAGGCTTAGTCACTGATAATGTGATGCTGAACTGCTTGCAGAATGAAGATATCTGCATGCTAAAGAGAATTCTGCAATGTAGGCACATTATCAAAATAATGATACAGTCAACATGGAAGACAAGATGGAACCTCAGAAAGTATTCTGGTGGTTTATAATTTGCAGTTTTATGGATCTTTAATATAATAATGTTTAGCAGAGCATTATGAGACAGAAATATATTAGAACTGGTATGGTGGGTTTTAAGGAGGGTCTTAAAGGAGGGCAGTCAGAGCCAAAGACGAGGAAAGGTTTAGGTCAGGAACTCCAGCCTTTAGGGCTGAAAACATGTTTCTGTATTGCATAACTATGAATCTATGAATCAGGTCCATCCTGGTCAATTATCCTGATGTGGTTTTCTGAACCTTTATGGCTCTTAAACTCTTAGTTCAGTAACCTCCGGATTAGGTGAGTGGATTATCAAGTAGACTTAAACAACAAAATACGTTTTTTCAGGATCAAGCTATAAAAATAGAAGTGCAGTTTCGTATTCACTGTTTGCGTCACCAATATAAGCACAACATCTGAAGTGTGACATTTGTACTAAATGGGCTTTCTTCAAAATAATAGATAGAGATGGTGCATTTGTGGCAGTACACACTGGGTACAGCATACTACAAATGTAAATATCATTGTCTCATGTTCCAGCCGTGTGACATGTATGTTTATGAATCATGTGTATCGGCACCTTTTTGTCTACATAAAAACATTGGATATGAGTGCAGGCAGGTGGGACTAAGGGAAAAAAAGTTGTTCGGCACGGACTTGTAGGGCCGAGATGGCCTGTTTCCGTGCTGTAATTGTTATATGGTTTGTTATACAGTTAATAGATTTGATGGCCAGAATGAACATGAGACAATGTTGGTGAAGAATGCACTCGTAGAGAGCACTGGTCAAAAAGGCTACGTAGGAGAGAGTTACATGCCCTTAACTTGAAAGTGAATTGATACTTAACAGCATCGGTGATACCTGAAATCAAAATCAGAAAATAAGTGGTCACAATTATTTGAGGGTGCTGATTCTGCTAAATGTCTTAAACAATATGTTTTGTTCAAATCTTTAAATGTATAGGCATACCTTCTGATACAGACATAAAATGGAAAGATCAATGTGGGATAAAAAATGTCCGCACACAGACCTATACAAAATATTCTTGTAATAGCCATTTGCATGGAACAATTTTTCACTTCAAGACAGGATGTGGGTGAACTGTCAGATATAGGAAGTGCCAGAAGAAAGTGAAGCATGTCTAAAATGTGCAGGAGCTGAAGCATTAGGAGTGGTGCAGCAGACGCTGGTGTTTATGGCCCAGAAGCTCAGGTGAGCTATCCTTTTGTTCAGCAATACATTTCCAAAAAATATTTTGCTTTCTGGAATAGAACATGATTGTGATTATTTCCAAGATATCTTGTGGAAAGGCCTATTGTTTTCAGGTTTAGTCACCGTGCTGTAGCAAAGATGTTGTTAAGCTGGGAAAATTGCAGAGAAGATTTACGAGGATGTTGCCAGGACTTGTTCACCTAAGCAATAAGTGGAGGTTGGGCAGGCGAAGATTGCAAACCTTGGAGCGTAGGAGGATGAGAGATAATCTTCTAGAGGTAGCCAAGATCGTGAGGGGAAAAGATAGGACTGGTGCACAGTCTTGTACACAGAGTAGGGGAATCAAGAACCATATGTCATGGCTTCAGAATCTAAGGGACAACTTTTTCATACAGAGGGAGGTGGGTATATGAGATAAGCTGCAGGAGGAGGTAGCTGAGGCAGAAACTATAACATTTGAAAGGCATTTGGCAGGTACATGGATTGGAAAGGTAAAGAGGGATATGTGCCAAATGTGGGCAGGTGGGACTCATGTAGATGGGGTACCTCGGTTGGCATGAGCTAACTTAAGGGCTGTATCTGTGCTGTATTACTCGATGACTATGCCTTAATGACTACGGTCCAGTGGCTCCGACATTCACCAACATGATGTGCTTTGAGAAGTTAGTCAAGGCACATGTCAACTCCACCCACTCAGACGGCCTTGGCCCACAGCTATCATTGACTCTATCTATGTGTTCAAGAAGGAACTGCAGATGCTGGAAGATCGAAGGTACACAAAAATGCTGGAGAAACTCAGCGGGTGCAGCAGCATCTATGGAGCGAAGGAAATAGGTGACGTTTCGGGCCTGAAGAAGGGTTTCGGCCCGAAACGTCACCCATTTCCTTCCCCCTATTGACTCTATCTAGGTTAGTTTAGTTTTGTTTAAATGTTACGTGTACCGGGGTATAGTGAAAAGCTTTTGTTACGTGCTAACCAGTCAGCGGAAACGCAATACATGATTTCAATCTAGCCATTCACAGCCAAATGAGGAAGGGAATAACATGAATGACGTTCAATGCAAGATAAACCCAGGAAGTCCGATAAAAGATAGTCAGTCCGAAGGTCTCCAGTGAGGTAGATAGTAGTTCAGGACTGCTCTCTAGTTGTGGTAGGATGATTCAGTTGCCTGATATCAGCTGGAAGAAACTGTTCCTGAATCTGGAAGTGTGCATTTACACACTTCTATACCTTTTGCCCCATGGGAGAGGGGAGAACAGGGAGTGGCCAGGTCACGACTCATCCTTGATTATGCAGCTGGCATTGCTAAGGCATCGTGGGTATAAATGGTGTCAACGGAGGGGAGATTGGATGGTCTGGGCTGTGTCTACAATTCTCTGCAGTTTTTGGTGGTCTTAGATGGAGCTGTTCCCAAACATGCCGTGATGCATCCCAATAAAATGCTTTATAACACGCATCTGCAGAAGTTGCCGAGAGTTGTTGGGAACATGCTGAACTTTCTAAGCTTTCTAATGAAGTAGAGGCGTTGGTGTGCTTTCATGGGTCGTTGCCTCAATATGGGTTGTCGAGGAGAAGTGGTTGGTGATATTTACTCCTAGGACTCTACTTCAGTGCCATGTTTGCCATATCTACATTATGCTGCTTTGGGAAAGCAGCTAACATAATCAAGGACCATTTTCACCCTTCATTCTCTCTTCTCTCATCTCATGACGGATAGAAGATACAAAAGCTTGAAAGCACATTTCACCAGATTCAGGAAAACCTTTTTTCCTGTTTTTATCAAATGATTTAGTGATCCTCCCATCAGCTATGGTGTAGTTCGATCTGCCAACCTGCATCGTTGCACAGCTCAATAGTGGTTAATCTACAATTTCTCTGGAAATGTAATCTATAATGCAATAGCACCATAGTCTGCACCTTGGTATTTTTCTCATTACACTACCTATTGTCCATGTTGTGTTCGATTGTACTTGTGTATGATATGCCTGGATAGCATGGAAAACATGTTTTCCTTCATTACACAGGTGGCACTAATAAACCAAACCAATGTCAATATGCCATTCACTGATGTTTGTTTCTTTGTCATCAGCAAACATTAATATGTCCGGGATGATTGTATTAAGGCTGAACTAAAATCCACAAAGAGCATCCGGACGTAGCTCTGCCCCTGCTCCAGATGGGGAACCGGTACTCAATAAACCAAACCAATGTCAATATGCCATTCACTGATGTTTGTTTCTTTGTCATCAGCAAACATTAATATGTAGCTTTTATCACCTTTATTTGTAATTTACAAATGATTGTATTCAGGTGAGCCATTTCCCTATTCTTAGTCTTCCCTTTCAGAATAGTCTGTCATAATTAACACAATGTAATTGTTTTTTTAGACTTTTGTACAGTTTATTTATTACTGCCAAGAAGACCATGTACCAAATAAAATGCATTTAATGTCATCCGTTGCCAAAAATAAATAAGCTATCTTAAGGAATTTTTATGTTTAGTTTAGAGATACAGTGCGGAAACAGGCCCTTTGGGCCGACCAGCGATCCCCGCATATTAATACCATCCTAGACCCACTAGGAACAATTGTTACATTTACCAAGCCAATTAACCTACAAACCTGTACGTCCTTGGAGTGTGGGAGGAACCAAAAATCCCGGAGAAAACATATGCAGGTCACGGGGAGAACGTACAAGCTCCGTACAGACAGCACCCGTAGTCAGGATCAAACCCGGGACTGCATTCGCTGTGAGGCAGCAACTCTACCGCTGCGCCACTGTGCCGCCCTTATGGACATTACCTTTCTGAGAAATACATTTTCAACATAGTGGCAATTCAAGTCAACTTTTTCAGTAACTGTAACTGAGTCCCTGTTAAGTTTATGTCAGGCACTCTGAGAGAAAATCATCGAAAGACATTTCAGTATTCAAATAAGATATGACTGAATAACCTGTAATACTAATATGTATGAAACAAGTGTTATTGATCTTGTTAATCATGACTGTTTATCCCCTAGTAACTCTGTGCCCTCTCGATGTAATGTCATACAGCTTGTTCCTTTCGTTTAACACTGCATGCCTATCAGTTCAGAACTGTCACCTTTGGAATTCAGCTGCCTGCAGCTCACTCTACATGTCCGAATCTTACCAGGAACACTGCACAATTGGATAAATTCTGTTCTTCGGTTGTGTGGCCTTTTCCTTTTGAAAACAAGCCGTTGTCAAAAGTTCTCTCTGAGCAGAACTAAATCACTGGCTGAGTTTCTGCTGCAACCTTTTAGAGGAATGGCAAGACTTCATTTTGAATTGTAATATATTATCATGCAGGCACAGCCTACCACATGACCTCTGGTGGCTCGGTCAAAAATTAGCCATGTTAGCAATTCAGTTGTTTCTCTTATATGCTCACAGCACATATTTTCTGATGGAAAGATATTCTTTCCACATTTAAGTCTAATGCATTTGTGGAATACATGCCTCTCAACTATCTTCCATTAGGTAGCACTTTGCCAAGGGTCATGTTTCAAGGTTGGAATGATAAAATAACTTTTGCACTTGATCAGATAGGGATTTCCCCCTTTCAACTGATGCAAGCATTCATTTCCAATCAAATGAAGAAACCTGTATATGTTCATGCAATTGTTCTCAATTTCTTTGTAATTATTGTGGAGGTTGCAAGTTCAAGATGCCAGGAAGTTTGACATTTCAAGCCAGAATTTCTCTCTTGTAAATACAAATGCTAATTGCAGACAGTCAAGAAAGTGCATCAGCATCCTGATATTCATGTTGATTTCTGTGAATTTAAAAATCTGCATTCATTTAATTATAGAGCCTTTCATTTTACATGTAAAAGACTTTCCATGAAGATGGTCCATCGCAAATACTTGAAAATATGTTTATGATAAAATCACAGTTCCATCCCAAATGTTCATCCCTAGAATAACGGCTTGGACTTTCTCATCACTTGGCCTAATTGTGTCATCCCTACACCTCTCCCGCGCCTCTGCTGAACAACATGGGAACAATCAGCTGCTTTACGATGCTGGATGCACAATGAAAGTATTAAGAGCCAATTTCTATACCATACTCGATTAGCAATCAGTCCTTTTCAAAAAGAAAATTGGACTTGTTCCAAAGCAATTTTTTTTCCAAGCAAGTAAGACAATAGAGGCTGATTTTTGCAGAAGTACCATCATTGATCAGACAATACCATGACAGGCCTCTCATCTATTTTCCTTCTGAAGTATTTAATATCTGCCACTGTTACTCCAGAAATGTTTTTGGAATGATTGCCTAAAATGCAAATGCTTTTCAGAGTAAACCAAACGTAACACCGGTAATAATTAAACATGATTTTGGCATATTATAATCACTATTAAATCCAGAATCACAATCGGCAAAAACAATAATGAAACACCAAAAATGTAAAATGATATCAGAACACAAGTATGTTACTGCTTGTTCTCATAGTAAGATGAAAGTAGAGCAAAGGTCAGAGCTGCAAGAAAGCTTTATCCCTGTTCCCTATTATATTTCCCTTTTATTAAGCTTTTACCAGAAAAGCATTGTGATTAGCCCAAAAATTTGCACCATAGATAAATTGCAAATTCACTGATAATCTTGTCATCTATTACTGTGTTAGAAACAGTAAGGCCCAACTTAACCAATATATACCAAATACCAAATGTGCATGTACTAATTGTTCTGAAGGGACTAAGTAAATGTTGAAGTATCTAAATCAAAGATTGAAGAGTACTTTTATATTTGAGATCACATGTATAACCCAATGGACCATAATTGACATTGTAGGCTGTTATATTTTATTACATGCTTATTTAATATGCAACCATTTTGTAAAAAAGTAAAAAGATGCGTGGTTGTAAATTCAAATATTCACATGAATATTGTTGTTTCCCCATTATTATGCAATTGAAAATCATGTTTTCCTGGAGTGAAAAGCAGCAATGACCATGGTCACATCACTCAGGAAATTTGTCCAGGCACTTTTTGTCATGAGCCACCCCGTAACCTGAAGAGGGTTCTGCGTCAGGGCCACAAGGGTCTTAAGATACTAAAACCAGCCCTGGCAAAACTAATAAGAAGACCATGGAATTGGCTATGACAGCTGTTTTTCAGCTACAAAACAGTTTTCGAAACCCTGGGGTTTGTTTTACATCCAGATAAATCAAAGTTGAAGCCATCCACTATCATGGACTACTTAGACTTCACAATTAATTCAGTCCATATGACTGTAACTTGCCAAAAGACAAAACGGTTGAATTGGCACAATTATGCCACAATTTAATGGTCAATTAGCAACCAACTATTCGACAAGTATTTCGTTGTCTCTGTACTGTACACTGACAATGACAATTAAAATTGAATCTGAATCTGAATCTGAATCTGAAGTAGCAAGAGTAATTGGGAAAATGGTAGCAGCATTCCTGGATACACAATTCGGACCATTGCATTATAAAATCTACAATGAGCAAAGGTACGCATTAAAATATCATGCAGGTCATTATGATCGGGTCATGAAATTACCCACTGAAACTATATCAAAACAGTTGGCATAGTTTCAGCCCTATCATTATCGAACATTATCGAACAGGTGGTAGATGGACTAACCTAAAGTCATCATTACTACTTACACGGGCCATTAATTATTTAGCGATGTTGGGTGCCTTTTATGGATTAAAAGCATATACATCAAATATGCATCACTGCATGTACGGTTACAAATGGATAATACTACAGTGGTGGCCTACATCAACCATATGGGAGGCATAAAATCGTTATCATGCGACAAATTGGTCAACACAATTTGGCAATGGTGTGTCAAAAAGACATATTTGGCTGTCAGCAACTTACCTATCAGGTAAGCTAAATACAGTGGCAGACACCAGGTCACGCAAATTCAATGACAACATCGAATGGATGTAAAACCCAAAGCATTTGCAAAAATTATCAAGCTATATGGCACGCCAGATATCGATTTATTTGCATCAAGGCTAAATCACCAGATACCTATGCATGTCGCTTGGGAACCAGACCCAGAGGCAGCAGCGGTAGATGCCTTCACGCTGGATTGGGGAAATTCCTTCTTCTATGTTTTCGCTCCTTTCTGCCTCATCAGTCAGGTACTACGAAAAATACAGATGGACTCTGCATCAGAGTTTGATAGTACCCGACTGGCCTACACAGCCATGGTTCCCAGTACTACGTGACATGTTTGTTGAAGTCAGAACAAATCATCAACACCATGTCAGCATTCCTTTCGAACATCCACTAAGAAGCAGTACTTAACCAGCATCAAGAAATGGGAGAAGTACTGCCAGGAAACAGTGACCACGTACACAACAGCAACAGTCACCAACGCACTGGAGTTCCTGGCCTACCTACACCACAAAGAGGAATCAGCTACAGTGCCGTCAACACAGCAAGGAGTGCCCTGTCTGCTTATTTGAAACCAGCACCAGGACAACAGCCGATGGGATCCCATCCACTGGTGGTCAAATTAATGAACAGCATCTATAGCATCAAACCATAGACCAAGGTATACCCATTTATGGGATGTCAGTGTGGTCCTGATGTACCTCAGGGTATGGCCACCAGCCAGATCCCTCAGCCTCGAACAAACTACCCTGAAAACGCTCATGTGGATGGCACTTGTATCCACTCAGAGGGTCCAGTCACTACATCGCTTGCGACTGGACAACATGGTGACCACCCCAGACCAGATCTCGTTCATCATCCAGGGTCTGGTAGAACAGAGCAGGCCAGGTATAGCCAATCCAGTTGTGGTGTTCTGGGCTCACCCGCCAGAGCCGCAGTTGTGTGTCACGACCTATCTACTATATTATATAGACACAACCTATAACATCAGAGGGAGTGAAAAAGCCTTATGGGTCAACCACAAAAAACCTCATGGCCGGGTAACGAGCCAAACCATTGCAAGATGGCTCAAGCAGGTACTAAAGGCTGCCGGAATAGACACTAACTTTTTTCAAATCTCATTCCACCAGGGCAGCGTCTACATCAACGGCCGAAAAAATGGACGTACCGGTTGACCATATTCTGACGACAGCAGAATGGTCGAGGGAAACGACATTCAAATTTTTTTTACAATAAGCCGTTGACGAAACCTGACTTGTTTGCAGAAAAATATTACAAACTGCAAATATTTAATTTAAGCCCGGGGGAGCAATTAATTTGCTATTGTTACTAAATACCATTTTTGTTTCACAAAAAACAGATTCATTGGTTGGTTACGATAACACACTTCCTCCCTCAAGAACTTCGGCAGTGAGTGAAATAAAACTGTTACACGGTTTGAAATCACAGAGCTTTGAAGTCTTCACGTAGTCACTCATGTGACTCCGAAGTAAAATAGTAAGATTAAACGAGAACTTACCAGTTTGAAGTTTGATCTGTATTTTATGAGGAGTTACGATGAGGGATTACGTGCCCTCCACTCCCACCCTCATAATATGGGTCAAACTGATAACTGATGTCTCCTTTTCTTTACTATGTTTACTTCAATAACTGTGTCTATCTGTGATTCCACACCGCTGCTTGGAAGTATGCCGCGCATGCGCGCTGAGCGGGTTCTTCACGTAATCCCTCATCGTAACTCCTCATAAAATACAGATCAAACTTCAAACTGGTAAGTTCTCGTTTAATCTTACTATTTGATTGCACATGACAATAAAGTAATCTGATTGTGTATTTGGGTGCCATTGTACCCCAAGGACTGCTCTAGAAATGCTTCAGGAAACATATTTTATATCAAAAACAGCCAATAATATATCACCTATTGATATGTAAAGTTAGTTATTAAAGATCACCAACAAAAAATAGAAACTCAATTATAATTTGGAAAAAGTTATTAATCATGTACCTCTATATCAGCCATTTGCAGAAAACCAAAAAAAAGTAACATTTAAAATTAATTTTTATTCAATCATTAATTACAGTGGAAAATGACGACATGTTGGAAACAATGGTAATCAGGTAAAAGCACTAATGTTTGTTAGATTCTGATAACTGAAGTTAAATGTGATGAGAATGCCATGTACACTAGTTAGAATTCATGTTGGTCATTTAGGAACTAGAGCTGCACTTAGCTGGGAAATTATTCCTCCTCCACTCTCAGTTTTTGAAGCAAACTTCCCAGCTTTGTGTTGCATACGGAAACAATACAAAATATAATTAAAACCAATACAGTTTCACCAGACTGCTTTGAAGCTTTAAAACCATACTTTATCTAAAGTACACATTTGCCACTTGGATTATCACATATGGATTAATATTAAGCATTTGATTATGCATTAAGGTTCAAGAGGGAAAATGACAATTCCAGAATGGACGATAATTCATTAAAATGCTGGCAATGGTGAAAGTGAGGAAGGCACAGATATGTTTCTACCCACTGAATACTGAAAATTTAAAGCATGTAGGTAAAAGATTAAAGTATAAATTACAGGATGTAAATTATTGCAGTCAGCTCCTTTTATGGATAATACATTTACTGTTAGCTTGGAATACTCTTGGCAGCATTCCACCTTTGCACCATTAATAACTGGTTTTGGACATGAAGGTGAAGGCAGAAAATGTTCTTTATTACTGAATATGTGTATCATCACTTTGAGCCAATTTCTTAATATGAGTTATTATTTTGCATATTTACAAAATGAGCTAGAACAGCTCTCTCTGCTATTTTTCAAAAGTGAAAATAGCTTGATGATGATCATAAACACTGCTCAGGAATAGTATCGCCATCCAAGGCCAGAAGATCCACCAGCTTTCAGAGGAAAGCTCAACATTGCATTTATTGCACTTTTCATGTATAAGCCTGGCCCATTATCGTTCACAGCCAAAAAGGCAAAAGTGTTGTTCAGACATTACAGTAATGCACATAAACACTTTATGCACATCAAGATTCTAAAATGAGGAAAAAAGTAATGTAGTTTAGATTAGTTTAGTTTATTGTCAAGTATACTGAAGTACAGTGAAAGGCTTTTTATTGCCTGCTATCCAGTCAATGGGAAGACTATACATGATTACAATCAACCCATCCACACTGTGCAGATTCTGGATAAAGGGAATAATGTTTAATGCATGATAAAGTCCAGTAAAGACCGATTAAAGATAGTACAAGGGTCTCCAATGAGGTAAATGGTAGGGCAGGTTCGCTCTCTAGCAGGTGATAGGATGTTTCAGTTGCCTGAATACAGCCCTGAATCTGAAGGCTTGCGTTTTCATATTTCTGTACTTCTTGCCTGATGGGAGATGGGAGAAGAGGGAGTGTCTGGAGGAAGACTTGTCCTTGATTATGCTGGTGGCCTTGCCAAGGCAGTGTGAAGTGTAGATGGAGTCAATGGAAGTGAGGTTGGTTGGTTTATGTGATAGACTGGGCTGCATCCACAATTCTCTGCAATTTCTTGCAGTCTTGGAGGGAGCTGTTCCCAAACCATGCTGTGATGCATCCCGATAAAAAGCATTTTAAGAGATGTATGAAATTTGCCCAGGTCCCCTGGATAGTTCCTCAATACTCCTTGAATGGCATCGGTGGATTCTTCAAATGAGTGTAAAAGACTAGATGGGATTGTAGTTTAAGCACCAATCTGAATGTCAGCACAGCACTAACGTTTCAAATTCATACATTTTGCAAATGCATAATACAGTACAATTGTTGCCAATCTGCCTTCAACACCATAATCCCATCCAAACTCATCTCCAAATACCTGGAGCTAGGAATAAGCACCTTCCTCTGCCACGGGATCCTGAACTTTGTGACCCATAGACCACAGTGAGGAAAGGTGACAACACATCCTCCACAATAATTCTCAACTCTGGAACCCTGCAAGGATATACTTCCTATGCACCCATGAGGACGTGGCCAAATTCAGCTGGACACCATCTACAAGGTCAGAGTATGGGAAGGAGATGGAGAAGTTATTAACAGGACCACAATGTCAGCAAGACAGAGCAAGTTATCAACTTCTGGAAGCCGTGGAGTACATGCCCCAATCAGCTTCAAGGTTTAATGGTGCTAGTGGAGATGGTTGAGAACTTCAAGTTCCTTGACGTAAATATTACCAACAATCTGTTGTGGACCAAAACAGCCAAAAAAGCACACTTAAGCCTCTACTTCCTCAGGAAGTTCTAAGGCAATTTGGCATGTCTCCAATGTCTCTTACAATCTTCTACAGGTTCACCATAGAAAGAATACTGTGGTGTTGCAATACAGCTTGGTATGGGAACAGCTCTGCCCAAGACCACAAAGAACCTCGTGCTTCTCAAGTATTTACTGATCTTGGCAGTTCTTGTTTAGATTTGCTCCAACTGCCTCTTTAACAACCGTACCTGGCCAATCACTGATTGACCTAACCACACTTGTCTCTCCACACACTCATTCCCAGCAGCTGATGCTCGACTTGGCAATTGTAGTCGACTGACCTCGACATGACCTTATTGCAATCATCCCTCCTGACCTTTGGATAGACACATTCTTACCGCCCATCAATCATAAGCAGCCAATACCGGCCACAATTCCATATGAGCACAAGATACAACCTTCGCCCTGACCATGCTCTCAAAACAAACCTCTGGGCATGGCCCCCTATTAGTCCTTATTACAATGTACTTGTCAACCAACTGTAATGGCATTGCATTACTTGCCTGTTCCTGATTCTCCCCTCTTACTGATATTGACCCACCCTCCTCCAACATTCCTCAGCCTCTCCCATTGCAGTAAACCCACAAACACAACACTGTCGACCTTTGCATATGTTACATTAATGCACCTAAAGAAGTGCTATTCCCTTTTCAGGACCCAGACAAAGGACATTTGCAAAGCAAATCTATAGATCAAATGTAGATGATCTATGCAGAAGGGTATAGAATGAAAGGACAGAGGGTCACCTTTGATCGGAGTTGTGCAATGCAGCAGAGGAAACACTTTTTAAAAGGAAAACTCAAGCAGTTTAAGTTATATATATATATATATAACATTGTAAACGAACAGATATACTTTATGCTGATAACTTGCCCTTAAACAAAACTTGCTCTAACATTCTTACAGCTTTCAAAATTAAAGACCATCATGATACAAATAAAAAGATTTAAACAACTGCAGTCTTATATAATAGTCTTAAATATGTTTATTATGTTTGATAATGCAGGAACATTAAAGAATCCTGGGATGGCCTACGTTGGAATATCTCACTGCAGCTTTCTATCAACCAATAAATACATACATTATAAACATTTTACAGACTGTAATTACTTTGAAATCTGCATCTTGTTCAGAATTTGACAGCACAATGGAATTATTTTTATCAAATAGAATCCCACACGTACCAGAGGAATCCACGGGTACACTGTACTGATTAATCCCTGCATTCCAAATGTTCTTAGTCATTTGTAATATCAGTGAAAACATAATCAAGATTGTACTTAGCATTGCTGCCAGCGAACCTTATCGTTCTCAACTGGATAGGAAAATGATGTCTTTGACCTTGAAAGATTAAGTATGATTTCATGATGAGTTTGTCCTTTCAGTTTTTATCTTGTCGGTTGTATTTTTTGGGGAGGGGTGCATAATGAGAGTTGTATCAGCAGAACACATTGTTAGAACATTTGACACGCTGTAAGATAATGCAGCTTTAACATCAACCACAGTAGGTCAATCCACCATCAGTGCAATATGATTGCTTCATTCCCATCTCCTCCTCTTCACCTTCTGCCCCCATGGAATATTCCTCATTTAGGCCTTTCAAAGCTGAGATATCCAGATACACCTGACTGAATTGATTTTGTGATCCGGTTTCTCAGTTATTCAGGTACACATCAGAATATCACAAAATGTGAGTGATGCAGCCTACCAGGCACTTAAGCTCCAGAGCAGCAGGCTGTTTAAGTCATAGCACTTGCAACATGCATTTTCTAAGTTAAAGCAGAAATAAAGCCTTCGATATGCAAACAACGGAAGATCACAGAATTACATGGCTACAGTCAAAGCTGCAATTAAAGCAGACGGTTTCTGACATCAGGAACCATGAGAATGCAGTAATTGATAAAGTAAATTAGATAACAGCATTTAGAAGTTGTGAAAAGCACATTATGAACATATATCTGGTGACTTTTTTGAACAGTAAAATAATCTTATTTCTATTGCAAATTGTAGCTTTGTGTTTACAGCTGTGAGGCTTAAGGATGTTGTGATGGAGGAGAAAATATTTGGCAGCCCGCTGCAAATATGAATTACCTAATGCCAAGCACTGTGAAATTAAAGAGCATTAATTTGAAGGCTTATAACCTGTACAGTACTGTACAGCGGCTACATATGTCACAGAATCATTTTTGTTTTAAGATATGGGTCAACATCAGATAGACATATATCCAACCTAAAACCAAGAATGCCAACCTAACAAAAATGATTTGTTCCCTCATTATGGAGAATCCATTTATGATGCCTTAGTGGTGCATTATTTAGTTTCCAGCAAAACACTATCTCCAATTATTCATATTTTAATGTTTACCCCAGTGGCTATTGTTACTCTATTTGCTTGAAGACAATCAATGTGTTGGAAACATAACCTTATACACATTAGCAATTGCATTTCTAAAGATAATGTTAATTAGTATTTTATCAGAGAAATGCACCTCATGTTTTTGCATGTTCCTCTCAACACGCTTTCTAAAGCTCTTTCTCCCCTTCTTTTGGAACCCCTTGTGTCATGCATCCTCTTTAGACTGAATGGCAAAAATAAAACAACCCAGTGCTTCTGACAGTGAAAGAATGTAACAAGGCAATTTGAATGAAGAAACCCACTGCTTCCTCAGTTAATGTACACTTTACCTTGCTATGGTCACTATTTGAACTCAGTTAATGTCCAGTGAGAGAAATTAAATACAGGTAAATTACCGTAGAGATAAATCTTTGTCGAATGTAACGAGATGTGAATCGAGTTTTGCAAAGCAGAATCTAGTGACCTCCGTGATTTCAGCAGCATGCTTTTTTTATGCTAATAGATTATATTATTTTTTTGAAAGAAATAAACCCAATTACCCTTCAAGCCATTGTAATTTCCAAATTACGTAACATTTTGTTCATCTCTGCTAACACCCTAAAGTTGGGAACATTGAAGTATTTCATTAAATAGGATAAAAAGGAATAATTAATAAAATTAGACATTCCTGCTAATGTGTAGGATAGGCTGAATTATAGAACACAAAGCAAATGAAATATTTGTGCAAGAAAACTGTTATGCTACCATACAATATCAAAATGATCCTGACAGTATAGTTGCTGCTACACCTTAAGGAAAAAATAGAAAATGAACTTAAATTTTCTATTTCACATATAATAAAGATATTTATACACATTTCTTTCATAAGATGTGGCATTGCTGGGAATGTCTGGATCCCTAATTCATTCTTGAACCACTGCTGTCTTCGTACAGAAGATATACCAGAGATATATTTAGGTGTGGAGTTCCAGGATTTGGATCAAATGCAGATGAAGAAATGGTAATATACTGAAGCAGAATATATGTGACTTGGGGGATTTTAAGTTGGTGATGTTCCATAACCATAAGTCTAATATTCTCAACCTTCCTGGTGTTGGGGATTATGGATTTGAACGAGGTTGTTGGGGACAGCTGGGAGAGATACTGATTAACCATTAGTGAGGAAGTGATGTTGAACGGACCAAAGGGATGAATATCAAATGGGTTGCTTTCTCCTGGATTGGTCAGATATTATGGAATTGCACTTCCACCACACTGCTGACACGTGTCTAATAATGGTAAAGCTTTGAGAAATGAGTTATATGCTGCAATATACCAATGCTTATTTAAAGCGAAGATAGACACAAAAAGCTGGAGTAACTCAGCATCTCTGGGGAAAAGGAATAGGTGCAGTGTTGGTTCAAGACTCTTCTTCAGGCAGGGGAAAGGGAAACAAGAGATATAGACGGTGATATAGAGAGATATAGAACAAACAAATGAAAGATATGCAAATACGTAACGCTGGTAAAGGGAACAGGCCATTGTCAGCTGTGGGCTAGTGGTAAACCAGTTACTGACAATGTGACTCAGCAAGACAACCTTTAGTAACACCAATTGGGTGGGGGAGGGATGGAGAGAGAGGGGATGCAAGGATTACTTGAAGTTGGAGACATCTTGTGGCCACAGCATACAGCATATGTTGCTGATCTTATCCACTATCTAGGCACTGCCGTCTACCAGAAGGTCACCGCAATGTGATTCATTAATGAGGTGATGACTAGGTGTTCTCTTGCTGAGGATAGTTATTGGCTAACACCTATGTGGCATAATTGTTCTGCATTTCATGGATAAGGCATGCCGAGGAACTATTTCAAATGGCTAAGTACTCTGCGAATGTTGAAACTGACATAGGCATAATGTGTGCGGCTGCCTCCGATGCACAAATATTTGGCATCACAGCAACAATTAATGTTTTAGCCACAAAACCTTTGCTGTCCAGGACATTCGCCCACAACTTGATGTCATGTTGATTCTGCAATAATTGGTAGCTCGGGTGAAAAAAGAAAATACTTATATTTACATAGTACATACATTTACATAATGTCTTTCCCATCTCTTTCTGCTATTGAGAGAGTACAGGGTAGATTCACAAGGTTAATTCCCGGGATGTTGGTGTTGATAGAATGTAGTGGCTGGGCTTGTATACTCTGGAATTTAGAAAGATGAGAGGGGTTCTTTTTGAAACATATAAGATTATTAAGGGATTGGACATGCTAGAGTCAGGAAACATGTTCCCGATATTGGGGGAGTCCAGAACCAGGGGCCACAGTTTAAGAATAAGGGGTAAGCCATTTAGAAAGGAGATGAGGAAAAACCTTTTCTCCCAGAGAGTTGTGAATCTGTGGAATTCTCTGCCTCAGAAGGCAATGGAGGCCAATTCTCTGAATGCTTTCAAAAGAGTGTTAGATAGAGCTCTTAAAGATAGCGGAGTCAGGGGATATGGTGAGAAGGCAGGAACGGGGTACTGATTGTGGATGATCAGCCATGATCACAGTCAATGGCGGTGCTGGTTCGAATGGCCAAATGGCCTACTCCTGCACCTAATTTCTATGTTTCTATTTGACCCAGAAATGGCAAATGCATGGCCCATTTTAGCCTCATCCAACTCAGTATCCTGTACCTGCCTTCTCTCCATATCCCCTGATCCCTTTAGCCACAAGGGCCACATCTAACTCCCTCTTAAATACAGCCAATGAACTGGCCTCAATTACCTTCTGTGGCAGAGAATTCCAGAGATTCACCACTCTCTGTGTGAAAAATGTTTTTCTCATCTCGGTCTTAAAGGATTTCCCCTTTATCCTTAAACTGTGACCCCTTATCCTGGACTTCCCCAACATCGGGAACAATCTTCCTGCATCTAGCCTGTCCACCCCTTAAGAATTTTGTAAGTTTATAAGGATAATGTGCGTACAAAACTCTGAATGGAAAAAATGCAAAATTAAATCCTTTTATTTCAAAGCTCGAAAATCACTACAAGGAAAAATGAGATAATTTGCACAGGAAGAGGAATGTGCACTTCTGCACACTTAACTTCACTACTAACTGAGGCACAAATTACAGGGAATTGACAATACTTCAAATGATGCGCATGTCTAGATCACTATAATACTTGTTCTCTATTCAATCAATGAGCACGAGAGTGCAGCGGTGACAATACTGGCAGCAATGATCACAGGTCATCGGCATTCAGTGCAAAAACAGGCTCTTCAGCACACCTTGTTCTTGCCAAATGAGATGCTTCACCCAAGCTCGTCTCATTTGCCCACATCCCTCGAAACCTTTCCTGTCCAATAATATTTTGAATGTTGCTATTGCACATAGCTCAACTACTTCCTCTTCAAGTTCAAGTTCACATTACATCGAAGTCCCTCACCCTGAGCACAGGATCGCCCCAGGGTTGCGTCCTCAGCCCCCTATTGTACTCCCTGTACACACATGACTGTGTGGCTAGGTTCAGCTCCAACTCAATAATTAAGTTCATCAAAAAAGAACATCAAAAAAAGTAAGGAGTTGATCGTGGACTTTAGGAGGGCACATCATCCCAGGACGTACACTCCATTGAGGATAAATGGGGATACTGTGGATAGGGTGAGCTGCTTTAAATATCTGGGAGTCCACATCTCTGAGGATATAACATGGATATCACACGCCGCAGCACTCGTGAGTAAGGCAAGGCAGCATCTTTACCACCTCAGGCAATTGAGGAAATTCAGAGTGTCTCTGAGGATCCTCCAGTGCTTCTACGCAGTGGCGGTGGAAAGCATTTTGTCCGGAAACATTACCATCTGGTTTGGGAATTGCTCTGCCAAGGATAAGATGGCTCTGCAGAGAGTAGTGCGTTCGGCCGAACGCACTATGGGAACTTCACTCGCCCCCCCTGCAGGAACTATACATCAGAAGGTGCAACGCCAGAGCCTATAAAATCATGGGAGACCCCTTCCACCCCTGCAACGGACCAGCTGCTACGGTCGGGCAAACGCCTCCGTTGCCATGCTGTGAGAACGGAGAGGTTGAGAAGGAGTTTCTTTCCAGAGGCCATTCGGACTGTAAACTATCTCACCAGGGACTAACTGTACTGAACGTTTTTCCTTATCCTTAAACTGTGACCCCTTGTTCTGGACTTCCGAACAAAGTCCGCGAGCATTGCCACTTTTCATTTCACTGCACATCTCGTATGTGTATGTGACGAATAAACTTGATTTGACTTGACTTGACATTTATTGCCACATGCACCAATTGAGGTACAGTGGATTATGATTTACAATGCAGCCATATAAACAAAAGAGCACAAGACACAATAGAATACAACATGAACATCCACCGCAGTGGAATCAACATTCTTCACTGTGATGGGAGGCAATAACTTTGTCAGTCCTCCTTTGTTTATCCGTGGTCGAGGCCATGAACCATCCACAGTCGCTGCTACGGATGGCCCGATGTACAGACCCTCTCGAGGGATGCTCGAACCACCAACGTCGGGATGGATGGACACTCCGCGGCTGGTAGGTTCCAAATCGGCCGATTCCTACCGGAGACCGGGGCTTCACGATGTTAGAGGCCGCAGGCCGATGGTCAGAGCTCTTAAAGTCAATGCCACGCCCACGGCTAGAAGCTCCGCAGACCGCAGCTTCAGGATGTCGTAGTCCGCGGGCCAGCGATCGGAGCACTTTTTCTAGCGACCCCCGGCAAGGGATTGCCCGGCATCGCAATGGAAAGTCCGCACTGCGTCCGCTGCTGAAGCTCTGGACTCGACTCAGGGAAAGGCCGCACCAATCTAAACTGTTAGGCCGTGAGGGAGGGCAAAATGCAACTAGGAGAAAAGTCGCGTTACACCGAGGTAAGTTTTCCCCAATTCCCAGCCCCACCCCCCACACTAAAACACACTTTTAGACATACTAAAAAAAAGGACAAACAGCTGCTGGCGAAGCTGCCAGCTCACGGAGCTACCCATCAGGAACTCTAGGAGCTCATCCATATACGTATCACACACTGTGTGGAAAAGGTTGTCCCAATTATATCTTTCCCCTCTCACCTTAAATATATGCCCTCTAGTATTTGATTCCCCTATCTACTGCAAAGACTGGACCCTTCTACAACCACTCCTCCCCAATCACCACTTCACACCCAATTACAGCCTGACTTCCAAAGACAGCAGCCTCTTCAACCACCCACCCCCTCTGTGTTGCCCAACACCAACCTGGCCACTTCTCCATTATCAACAATAAAAATAGAGGAGGTGGAGCCTGTTCAGAAGACAGAGAAGCAGCAAATCTTCAGGACCGGACAATGTTTCCCCCTCTACTCTCAAGCTCTGTGCCGAACAACTGGCACTGGTCTACACAGACATTTTCAACCAGTCCGTGCAAACCTGCACTGTCCCCTGTCTGCTTCAAAGTCACCATTATTGTCCCTTTACTCAAAAACGCAAGGATTACTGGTCTTAATGACTACAGCCCTGTCGCACTGACCTCTGGAGTCATAGATAGATAGATACAATGTTCTGGACTTCCCCAACATCGGGAACAATCTTCCTGCATCTAGCCTGTCCAACCCCTTAAGAATTTTGTAAGTTTCTATAAGATCTCCCCCTCAATCTTCTAAATTCTAGCGAGTACAAGCCGAGTCTATCCAGTCTTTCTTCATATATGAAAGTCCTGACATCCCAGGAATCAGTCTGGTGAACCGTCTCTGCACTCCCTCTATGGCAATAATGTCCTTTCCTCAGATTTGGAGACCAAAACTGTACGCAATACTCCAGGTGTGGTCTCACCAAGACCCTGTACAACTGCAGTAGAACCTCCCTGCTCCTATACTCAAATCCTTTTGCTATGAATGCTAACATACCATTCGCTTTCTTCACTGCCTCCTGCACCTGCACGCCTACTTTCAATGACTGGTGTACCATGACACCCAGGTCTCGCTGCATCTCCCCTTTACCTAATTGGCCACCATTCAGATAATAGTCTACTTTCCTGTTTTTGCCGCCAAAGTGGATAACCTCACATTTATCCACATTATACTGCATCTGCCATGCATCTGCCCACTCACCCAGCCTATCCAAGTCAGCTTGCAGCCTCCTAGCATCCTCCTCACAGCTAACACTGCCCCCCCAGCTTCGTGTCATCCGCAAACTTGGAGATGTTGCATTCAATTCCCTCGTCAAAATCATTAATATATATTGTAAATAGCTGGGGTCCCAGCACTGAGCCTTGCGGTACCCCACCAGTCACTGCTTTCCATTGTGAAAAGGACCCATTTACTCCTACTCTTTGCTTCCTGTCTGCCAGCCAGTTCTCTATCCACATCAATACTGAACCCCCAATACCGTGTGCTTTAAGTTTGTATACTAATCTCTTATGTGGGACCTTGTCGAAAGCCTTCTGAAAGTCCAGATATAACACATCCACTGGCATGAAGACCCTTGGCTTGTGCTGGCCAAGCTGAAAAACATCACAAACCCACTGCTGGACACTCTGCAGTTTGCATATCGGGCCAATAGATCAGTGGATGATGCAGTCAACCTGGGCCTGCATATCATCCTACAGCACCTAGACTGCCAGGGGACCTATGCAAGGATTTTGTTTGTGGATTTTAGCTCTGTATTCAACACCATTGTGCCAGAGCTACTACACTCCGAACTTTCCAAGTTGATTGTGCCTGAACCCCTCTGTCAGTGGATCACCAACTTCCTGACAGACAGGAAGCAGCATGTGAGGCTGGGAAAGCACATCTCGGACCCGCAAACACCCAGCATTGGAGCACCGCAAGGCTGCGTACTCTACTCTCTCCTCTCCTCTCTCTACACCAATGACTGCACCTCCACTGACTCCTCTGTCCAACTTCTCAAGTTTGCGGATGACACAACCCTGATTGGACTGATCCAAGATGGGGAGGAATCCGCCTACAGACAGGAAGTGACACAGCTGGCGTCCTGGTGCCATAGCAACAACCTATAGCTCAATGCTCTTAAGGCAGTGGAATTGATTGTAGACTTTAGGAGAGCTCCTCCTCCCCTCACCCCACTCACCATCAACAAAACCACAGTCACATCTGTGGAGTCTTCTAAGTTTATGGGAACCATCATCTCCAAGGACCTTTAAGTGGGGGCTACCATCGCTCCACAGTCAAAAAGGCACAACAGAGGATGTACTAGCCGCAGCAGCTGAGGAAGCACAATCTGCAATTTTTTGTGTAACCTCCAGCTTTTTTGTGTAACCTGCCACAGACAATGATGGTCCAATTCTACACGGCCATCGTAGAGTCTGTTCTCACCTTCTCCATCATGGTCTGGTTTAGCTCAGCCACCAAGCACGACACCTGGAGGCTGCAGCGAATCGTCCGATCAGCTGAGAAGGTTATTGGCTGCAACCTTCCCCCCATTCACGAACTGTACACTGCAAGGGCCAGTAAGCGAGCGGGCAAGATCATCTCTGACCCCTCTTACCCTGGCCACAAATCATCATGAATCACTTCCCTCTGGAAGGCAACTCCGGACTGTCAAAGCTGCCACAGCCAGACATAAAAAACAGCTTTTTTTACACGAGTAGTAGCTCTACTCAATAACCAAAAATCTGTAGCCTCCTTTTGCTCTGGTATTTCATTTAATTCACATGTTTAATCAATAATGTTTTATTATTAATGTTTAATGTTTTATGTGTCAATCTAACTGTCACTGTATGTCATGTATTCACTTGCGGGCGGAGCACCAAGGCAAATTCCTTGTATGTGAATATACTTGGCCAATAAACATACATTCACTCATTCAAGACTCTGTTCATTCTATCAATTACCCCTAATGATTTTATACAACTCTATAGGATCACCCTCCAGCCACCTGCTCTCCATGGAATATAGTCGTAGCCGCCCAACCTTTCCTGTCAGTTCAGGTCCCAGAGTATTGGCAACATCCTCACATATCTTCTGCACTCGTTCCAGTTTAATGACACCTTTCCTACAGCAGCGTGAACAAAACTGTACATAATACTCTAAATGCCTTGTACACATGTAACATAACATCCAAACTATATGGCCTTCTTCACAACCCTATCGTGTTGCGATAGAACTTTCAGGGAACTCCGTACTTCTATTCCTAGATTCCTCTGTCCTGCAGAACTACCCAGGGCCCCACTGTTCACTGTGACGATCTTGGCCTGGTTAACTTCCCAAAATGTAATACTTCACACTTATTTGAATTAAACTCAATTGGCCATTCCTCGACCCACTTACCCCACTGATCCAAGATCTTGCCGTCATTCTTGAAAACCATCTTCACTGTCTATTGTGCCCCAGTCCTTCAGTGACAAAGTCACATTAGGGCAGATCAGACAATTTAACAGTGATTGGTCAGGAATAATGGCTTTGTTCTGATGATGTAGAGATTGCTCACATTACATTTGGCAAGATTGGTCAGATTGTGATTTATTTGATTGATGGGTTTGTACTGAACCAGTATAAATATTTAAGTAGTCTTAAGAAGTTCAATAGTAAGGTTTTGTCTCAACTCGAGCCGTATGTAATCTCTAGCCATATATTGTTACAATTTTCTACAAATGGACAAACCACCTCAATAAATATTAAAATACAAATTGTATCACTGAGAGGAGATTGTCTGCCTTTAATGCATTTATTTTATTAATTAACGTTTAACGGTTCAATCCATTTTCTAGAACAAGCCGACACTCAAATAATTTGCAGATCAATTAAATATTTATTGAGTCTAAAGCTTCTGATGCTCTTCCGTGTTGGTTTATTTGGCTGTGATATTTTTGCACTCATCATTGAGATCCAACCCATTCAATCATTAGAGGCAGTCAAACACTGTCAATTTAAGAAATCCGACAAAGTACAAATTCAAGCATAACAAGTATATCTCTGCAAAAGGTCATGGTTTTAAAAGCTTATTTGGATATAGTTGTGCAATATTTGTTAACACAAACACTTTCAATAGTAACTTTGATGAGAAAAATGAATTCCCAGGCCAACATTACTTCTCTCATCACGAGGAATCAATGCTAAAAAACAGGCACTGGCATCCTGGGAGCCATAGTCATAGACAAAGGCCCTTCATCCTGGGCCAACCAAGTTGACATCTTGCCCTAGTCCTATCTGCCTGCATTTGGCCCTTAGTATTCAAAATCTTTCCTATCCATATATCTGTTCAAATGTCTTTTAACTCATAATTATATCCACTTCTATAGCTTCCTCTAGCAGCTCATTCCAGATACTGGCTACACTTTGAGTGAAACGTTGCTCCTGAGACACCATTTAGATATCTCCCTTTTCAGCTTAAGACAGTGTCCTTGAGTTTTGGAATCTTCTACCGGGGGAAAAAGTCTCTTAGCATTCATTTTATGCATGTCCCTTCGTACACCTCAATACACTCAGACTGGACAAACTTGGATAATTTTCTTTACAGTGTTAGTGGCTGAGGATGAACCTGATAAAAGTTTATAAAGCCATGAGAGGCATAGATAGGGTAGATCGATAGATTCTTTTGGTAGACACAAAATGCTGGAATAACTCAGTGGGACATGCATCATCTCTGGAGAGAAGGAATGGGAGGTGTTTCGGGTCGAGACCTTTCTTCAGTTTGTCTTCGATTCCTTCTCTCCAGTGATGCTGCCTGTCCCGTTGAGTTACTCCAACATTTTGTATCTACCTTCGATTTAAACCAGTATCTGCAGTTCTCTCCTACACAGATAGATTATTTTTCTCAGAATGGAAATGTGAAAGAGTAGAGGGAATAGTTTTAAGTTAAGAGTGGGAAAGATTAAAATAAATGTCTGTTATAGCATTTATTTTAACGGAGATGTGCAGCACAAGGTTTTTCACACAGAGACGTGTAGTTTTTAAAACACAATGCCAAAGAATTTATTATGGGGAACAAGGAAATGGCAGATCAGTTGAACATGTACATTGAATCCGTCTTCACTAAGGAGGATACAAACAATCTTCCTGATATACTAGTGGCCAGAGACCCTGGGGTGACGGAGGAACTGAAGGAAATCCACATTCAGCAGGAAATGGTGTTGGGTAGGCTGATGGGACTGAAGGCTGATAAATCCCCAGGACCTAATGGTCTGCATCCCAGGGTAGTTAAGAAAGTGGCTCTAGAAATAGTGGATGCATTGGTGATAATTTTCCAATGTTCTATAGACTCAGGATCAGTTCCTGTGGATTGGAGGGTAGCTAATGTTATCTCACTTTTTAAGAAAGGTGGGAGAGAGAAAACAGGGAATTATAGACCAGTTAGCCTGACATCGGTGGTGGCAAAGATGCTGGAGCCAATTATAAAAGATTAAATAGCCACGTGCTTAACTAATCTTTTGGAATTTTTTGAGGATTTAACTCGTAATATGGACAAGGGAGAGCCAGTGGATGTAATGTATCTGGATTTTCAGAAAGCATTTGATAAGGTCCTACATAGGAGATTAGTGGGCAAAATTAGGGCACATGGTATTGGGGGTAGAGTGCTGACATGGATAGAGAAGTGGTTGGCAGACAGGAAACAAAGAGTACGGATTAACGGGTCCCTTTCAGAATGGCAGGCAGTGACTAGTGGGGTACCAAGAGGGGTATCGCAAGGCTCGGTGCTGGGACCGCTGCTATTTACAATATACATCAATGATTTAGATGAAGGGATTCAAAGTAATTAGCAATTTTGCAGATGACAAAAAACTGGGTGGCAGTGTGAACTGTGAGGAGGATGCTATGAGAATGCAGGGTGACTTGGACAGGTTGGGTGAGTGGGCATAATGTGGATAAATATGAGGTTACCCACTTTGGAGCAAAAACAGGAAGGCAGATTATTATCTAAATGGTGTCAAGTTGGGAAAAGGGGAAGTACAACGGGATCTGGGGGTCCTTGTTCATCAGTCAATGAAAGTAAGCATGCAGGTACAGCAGGCAGTGAAGAAAGCGAATGGCATGTTGGCCTTCATAACAAGAGGAGTTGATAATAGGAGCAAAGAGGTCTTTCTGCAGTTGTATAGGGCCCTAGCGAGACCACACCTGGAGTATTCAGTGTCATTTTGGTCCCCTAATTTGAGGAAGGACATTCTTGCTGTTGAGGGTGTGCAGCATAGGTTTACAAGGTTAATTCCCGGGATGGCGGGACTGTCAAATGCTGAGAGAATGGAGTGGCTGGGCTTGTACACTCTGGAGTTTAGAAGGATAAGAGGGAATCTTATTGCAACATATAAGATTATTATGGGTTTGGAAACGCTAGAGATGAGACAAAGGTCCATATGCAGGCACGTCCAATCTCCAGCTTCATTTTTGGAATCAGCACTGAATCCAGTGTTTGAGCACAAATAACCTGAGTTGAGGAGTGGGATGCTTTTCCCATCTGACCCCTTATCTTCAAGATCGGGGTGGCTGGCTCATGGAGCAAGCTCCCCATTCATTTGACTTCGTTGACAGATCTCATTCAGTACAAATTGGCAATAGTACTTCCTCCCACTGACCATTATCACAGAGGCACCTAAAAGTACCTGTCCCACTTGGGCATGATTTGCACGTCATTTACACGACAGGTTGGTAGTGACTATCGCGCGAAAATCATCTAGCAGTACAACAGTCGCGCGACAAGTACTCTGGAGGGCCCTGCTTCTTTTAGGAGCCCATTGCGATGTCGTTCGTACTTAGCCCGATCTCCGTGGCAAGGAATTTCCCAGTGAAAATTGTTTTAATCTATGCGCGCTTTATACCCTGGTGGTCAGGTGGTGCGGCGCTCAAATGACGTGCAAATGGCGAGCCGGCGGCGTACAGGCGGCGCATGGTTACGGACGTTGACGCACGGTGACGCATAATAAATTAGCACAGGCAATGTTCATGCATCACCTTGCGTAACCATGCGTCACCATGTGTTACACGTACACCATCAGTACGTCAGCGTATGCCATAAGTACGTCAGCGTGCGAAAGGGATACATCACGCAGGTGGCACGTGAGGATTTTGAGCATTCCAAAATCCTGGGGCGCCGCGTGTTACCGCGCGGCACCGCATACACCACCACGCCTCACCACGCACCATGCGCGCATCACAACGCACCAACCAATTTTTAGGATGTCACGTAAATGACGCGAAAATGACGCCCAACTGGGACAAGCCCTGAAGGCTATGTGGACAGTCCAAAAACCCACACCCCTGCCCCCGCTCTTATCTCGCTTTTACCACTGGGAATTACAGTAGCTTGAGAATCCTTATCGTCAGGTCACAAACAAGGTCTTGAACCACCCTGCACCCGAACCACAACGACACCTCACCACCATTATTGACAAACCACTTCTGCACTGTTTGCACTATGCACTTTGGCTTGCATTATCTTGGTCTGGTTCACTAGAATAACTGCTGATTTATTGAATCTACAGTATATCTGTTGTAATGTTGCTTTTAGTGTTTTTGTAAGGCTAAATCAAGTAGGAATTCCATGTGTATGACAATTGACTCGACTCTTGAATGAGATCACGACATTGATTAAAGGAGGAAGTGCAAGTTTGTAGTTTGTTATTGTTTAAAATGTAAGTTGGTGCTCCTGCCACTTGATGCTCCTGCCTGGTTTCAAGTTTCAAGATCCATTGTTACAAAAAACTGACAAAAGAAACAGAGCAGAGCTAAAGCAGAGGTTACAGGACAAATCATGGACAATTGATTAGTTTCAGGGAACCCTGTCTAAAGATGGTTAATTGGCTACTGTGAATTACCTCTTTAGTGCAAGTAAATGGCAAACAAATCAAAGGGAAGACTGATGGCCATGTGAGGAAGAATAAACTACATGGCACTCAAATTAAACTATTGCATGGTATAAACACATTAGAATCAGCAAAACTAAAGTAAGTTATTAAATAAATGGTTAACAGGATACCAGATGGAACTCTATGTTGCTTTTTTGTTGTTAAACAGCCAGAGAAATATCACATTGCAGATTTCTTTGTACTTGGATGTCTATACAAAAAATCAATTGGAGCCACTCCATTATGATAAGCCTCGAGAGCATCAGACTTAACATTTGTATTGAATAAAAGTGCATGGAAGCAAAGAAAGCACAGAATAGTTATGGCAACCCAAATATAACCTGCAATTTCCCACCACCCAATACACAAGAACTGATGAAGACATTTATTTTTAAACTAGTCTGAAGATCAAAAGAAAATCCAACATGCTTTTAGTGTGTTATAGTGTGTTATATCTAAATTTATATGGACATGTATATTTGAGTTGTTTTTGCAGTACAGTGCAGGCACAACTGCTATACTAAAGCAACTTAGTTCTGCATGAACTTACATATCCCAGGTTGATACACAGCCCTTGGATATGACTGGACTACTAAAACATTTATTTAATTAGAGCAACAGTACTTGCTAAATGCATTGTGTTGTAGCACCTGCTGGTGCGCGCCAATATCGAACCCTGAGGTCGGAAGCTGCGCACACGTGAGATTTTTCACGCGGTTTTCCAGTACCACGAGTTCAGTTGTTCGACGACCACCGTTGCGGCCAGTCGCATGTATTGGACCCGTAGCATCGGTGAACTTGTTTCGTAATAAATATTGTTCAAGAAAACCGATTGTCGTCTCTTGATCTACTAAAGTGTCCTTTTAACGAAAAGGTTTTTTTTTTAAAAAGGTATTTTGCCCTTTCATTTTCTCGGTGTTTGCTCCTGGATGTAATCTCATAATTGCATCAGTGTAACACCGAAACTGGCCTGAATGTCAGCAAACTCAAGGTACGTCCACCTGTGATGTTTCCTGTGGCAAAATCTCTGAGATCCTGTATGCAGTTGTAAAGCAAGTAGTTTCAAAAATATTTGCTATGACTTTCTCTCCTGTTACACTATGCTGGAGATTTTCTGTAGTCTACTATACGTGGCATTCAGGTTACTTTTGTTTGCAATATTTTGTTACTGTCCTGATGGTACTAAGAAAGTAGCATAAATATCATCAAAGATGGCAGATGTGTACTGTACTGCCAGTGCAGAAAATTGTAAGAAATTAATTCCTCATATGCATACTTTCCCCACAGACTTAATCAAGGCATGCAATTGACTAATAGTTAATTATATCATCCACATGGCAGCTTGAGGTTTTGGTGTGTAGTCTATTCACCTCCATGAAACTATGGTATATGGACACACTGATCTGTTTTGTAGTCAATGCCTACTATGTTCTGTTGTGCTGAAGCAAAGCAAGAATTGCATTTTCCTATCAGGGACACATGACAATAAACTCACTTGAACTTGAAAAGCCAAATGACTATCATATATCTATATTATATATATTCTATATAACTATTAAAAGTCTGATCTTGAATGTGGATGTATTTATTTGTGTACAATCACATCTTCTTGAAAAAAACGTTTTTACATATTCCAGTAGAGATTTATCCCGTGGAGTTCAAAATCGCCTCATCTGAAAAATTAATGCTTTATTTCTCGAGTTATTAATCAAAATGTTCAAAAATCTGAAAAAACATTGAAAAAAATGGCTGATGACATCACAATGGATCTGGGTGCCCTTCTTTCTCACGCTGCGAGTGACGTCACCACCCCCACCCCTCCCTCCTCCCCCCGTTATTCAAAAGTCGAGCCATCGACTGAAAACCAAAGATCATCGCTGAAGACTGCGGCGGCCCAACCCACGGTCCTTTGGTTGACGCTCGCGTCTCGGTTTCCGGTCCTCGGCTCAGCCCGGGTCTCCCCCCCTCTTTCTCCCCCCCCCCCCTCCTCTCTCGCCCCCACCTCCCCCCCACATGTCCCGGGAGCTCTCAGGAGCAGAAGAAGAAAGCAGAAAGAACGAGCAAGTCGGGCCCTGAACCCGAGAGCTCCCAAGGTCCCCCCTCTCTCTCTCCCTCCCCCTTCTCCCCCCCTACCCCCGCCCCCCCCCCCCCCCCCTCTCCCCCCCCCCCCCCCCTCCCTCACCCCACCCTCTCACTCTCTCTCTCCCCCTCTCCCGCTCTCTCTCTCTCTCTCTCTCCCTCTCCCTCCCTCTCTCTCTCTCTCCCTCCCTCCCTCTCCCCTCTCTCCCCTCCCTCTCTCCCCCCCCCTCTCTCTCTCTCCCCCTCTCTCTCCCCCCCCCTCTCTCTCTCTCTCTCTCTCTCTCTCTCTCTCTCTGCCTCTCTGTCTCTGCCCCCTCTCTCTCGGTTTCTGCCCCCCCCCCCTCTCTCTCTGCTCTCTACTCTACCCCCCCCCCCCTCCTTCTCCCTCTCTGTGCCTCTGCCCTCTCTGTCTCTACCCCCCTCCATCTCTATCCATGCCTGTGAGTTGGGGGCCGTGCGTGAATTGATAGGGCTGATAGGGGATGGGGCAAAAGGAGCAAATGAATAATATTAATATAAGAGGGCTGGGGGTGTGGTGTGTGTGTGTGTGTGTGTGTGTGTGTGTGTGTGTGTGTGTGTGTGTGCGTGTGTGTGTGTGGGTGTGTGTGTGTGTGTGTGGGTGTGTGTGTGTGTGTGTGTGTGGGGGGGGGGGGGGGGTTAGTGTGTGTGTGGGCCGCAGTGCGTGGGGAGGGGGTGGTTAGTGTGGGTGTGCGCGTTGAGGGGGGGAGGGTCCCAATGGGTCCCACTTGGGGGGGTGTACCTATTAAAAGTCTGATCTTGTATGTGGGGGGTATTTATTGTGTGTGTGACGTGCAGGTTGCCCCCCCCCCCCCCACCCACACATGTGTTGAGGGTGGTGTGGGTCCCACTTGGACTAGTACCTGTGTGTGTGTGTGTGTTTGTGTGTGTGTGTGTGTGTGTGTGTGTGTGTGTGTGTGTGTGTGTGTGTGTGTATGTGTGTGTGTGTGTGTGTGTGTGTGTGTGTGTGTGTGTGTGTGTGTGTGTGTGTGTGTGTGTGTAATCACATCTTCTCGAAAAAACGATGAGCTAACGGTTAATTTTTTTTACATATTTTCACCCAGCAGTTCAAAATTCGCCTTATCTGATAAATTAATACTTTATTTCTCAAGTTATCAATGAAAATTTTCAAAAATCTGAAAAAACTTTGAAAAAGGAATGGCTGGCGCCTCCCCCCTCCCGCCCCCAACTACGCCTGCCCCCAGACTCGGGCCCTGCCTGGAGCCTGGAGCCTGGAGCCTGGAGCCGGGAGCCAGGAGCAAGGGAGTATTGCATATTGCATTCGGGAACCAACCCTTCCCTGTGACAACGCCCCCCCCCCCCCCCCCCCCCCCCCCCCCGTCCCAATCCCAAAATGCTGGAGTAACTCAGCGGGTGAGGCAGCATCTATGGAGCGAAGGAACTAGGCAACGTTTCAGGCCGACACCCTTCTTCAGACTGATGGGGTGGTGGGGCGGGAAGAAGAAAGGAAGAGGCAGAGACAGTGGGCTGTGGGAGAGCTGGGAAGGGGAGTGGAAAGAATGAATTAAAAGGAACAGTTTCTATTGTATACAAACTCAAATACACAGATGTTAGATGATCAGCAAAAGAACCAAATGAGACATGTGAACGATTTTTTTCTGAACAAGAAGTAATTATGGTCTTGAATTGACTGCCTGAAAGTATGAACGAATTAGATTCCATTGTTGCTTTTGCAAACTAATTCGATAAATACATGCAAAAATTTGCCAGTTAACAGAGAAATAACCAGGACTAACTGTTGGTCTTGCACGATGCTGGCAGTGCCTTGATGGGTCAAATAGTTCCATGGTACTACCATTAATCTTTTATTTTAACCAATATTACAGATTTATGCAGTCTCTCCTGATGAGGATGCCTATTCAAGTAAATGATCTGTGTTCTAATTGGCTAGGCTGTGTTTTACTGAGCTGGGCAGCAATGAGTAATTTTATAACACACTACTGAGGTTTGAAAAAGAGCGAACATTTTATGTTTATGGCTCTCCCAATTGCTCAGCTGGGTAATGCAGCGATTAGTTGAAACATAAAAACCACAAAGATTGCAGCTTTGATCCCATATATATGATGAATTAGATATTGGATTAATGTCAGGTCAGGACACAATAGTAGCCCCCAGGGCTTCTTCCTTCACAGTGCACACAGAGAAACACCAACTAGACTTTAGTCACTGCCAGGATAGACTCAGCTCTTTAAAAGCACTAAGGTACACAAAAATGCTGGAGAAACTCAGCGGGTGCAGCAGCATCTATGGAGCGAAGGAAATAGGTGACGTTTCGGGCCCAACCCCTTCCTCAGACTGATAGGGGGTGGGGGGGGGGGGGAGAAGGAAGGACAAAGGGAGGAGGAGGAGCCCGAGGGTGGGGGGATGGGAGGAGACAGCTCGGGGGTTAAGAAAGGGGAGGAGACAGCAAGGGCTTTAAAAGCACTGTTCTGACCTCATCATGTGTTCTCAGTCTAGTGATGGATAAAGCTGCAATTATTATTTTTAAATAATCTTTTTGATACAACAACTTGATATATTCTATCTTTGTGATATTTCAACTGTTTTTACCAAAGATTATAGAGGAGCAAGATAGACCACTCCTCGAAAAAAGCGTACTATGACGTGTGTGATTGTCGCGCCATTTTATTGAGCATTTTATTGGGCTTCCCCCACACTGTCATGGCGTCCTTCCTTATCTAAATCTTCATCTCACTGCTCTGCTATCAATTGTTCTAATCGTAAATGTAGACGACCCGACCTGTCATTCTTTAGGTTCCCCAATAAAAACGAAAGGTGAGAAATTATTATTATTATTTTCAGTCGATATTCTGTCGTGAAAATGTTATTTTCTGTTCTCCCCTCAACGGTCATTGGGAAACTGGGTTTGTCGGTACATTAGAAAGTTATTAGACTTATTTTTAATAAATCTTTACTCACCACAATATTAAAGACAATTTTAACACTTCAGTACGTTTTTGGTTTTGATCTTGTAAGGGATTGGTCTCAACAATATGGCCCGCGGGACACATTAGGCCCACCACCAGGAGATTTTTCGAGCTCAGATTCATGTCCGGGAAGGAAGGCGATGGCTGTTACCCGTTATGTCCCTCGAATTGTCGAGACATCATAAGCAAAGATCACAAGCCCGCCGTGAAGAAGGGTGCAATCAAAGATTATACAACTCTGCTCTATCATCTTTGGGTGCAATGGTGGGTCGGGGAGTTCGGCGGCAGCGGTCGCCACGTTTGGTCGCGCTAGACGCATGCAATCACATGCTGGTGGGACAGACCCTTAACTTTCCTCTCACACATTCATATAAATATATATATGTTAAATTTAATTTTGTGCACAGTGTGTGTTAAAGCAATAGAAGGGAAACTGCACAATACAATGCAAGGGAAACTACGCAAAGGTGGCGGCTGGGGAGGAAAGATGGGAGGGAAATGGGGGAACGGGGGAAAACATTGACAATAAAATTAACTAAAATATGTGATGTGATAGATGCGCTAAATCAAACACTGTTCCCTACAACACTGATGACACCAGACGATAGAGCGGAGTGCACAGCGGGAGCATAAACAAATGGCGGCCGTGACGTTCACGTCAGCCCATTGGATTTCGGAGGAGTGGTCTATCTTGCTCCTCTAGGATCTTTGGTTTCTACCCTCTTTGCAAACTGTAGGCTGTTAAATCTCTGTTAAATTATTTAAAAAAACACCAACCATATTTAGTGGAGTAGAAGTTATTTTTTCTATTTTATTGATTTTAACAATTTAATTTGTACACAAAGGTCAAGTTTCCACTGTAGTGTTTATTCAAAAAGGAAACTCTGAGTTCTGTAGCTAAAATATTAATCACATTTTTTTGCCCAGTCAACTATCATTTCAGAGAACATTTTCAACCAAAGTATAAAAACTAACCTTGCATTTGTTGATTAGCCACAGGATGGAAATATCCATGCCCTGAAGTCACTGCACTGAGAACTCTTTATGAAAATGCAGAATGATGCTGTTACTATCGCTGTGTAATATCATTTTTTTTTAAAGATGAAAACATTTTTCAATAAAGTGGTTCTCCATCATTCCCGATGGGGAGAAAAGATGAGGTGCAAAGGTAAGCTTGCCAAGAATATAAAGGAAGTTAGTAAAAGCTTCTTTAGGTATGTGAAGAGGAAAAAATTAGTTAAGACCAAAGTTGGACCCTTGAAGACTGAAAAAGGTGAATTTATTATGGGGAACAAGGAAACTATTATGGGGAACAAGGAAATGGCAGATAAGTTCAACAGGATCTGTCTTCACTAAGGAGGACACAAACAATCTTCCTGATGTACTAGTGGCCAGAGGATCTGGGGTGACCGAGGAACTGAAGGAAATCCACATTAGGCAGGAAATGGTGTTGGGTAGACTGATGAGATTGAAGGCTGATAAATCCCCAGGGCCTGATGGTCTGTATTTCAGGGGACTTAAGGAAGTGGCTCCAGAAATCGCGAATGCATTGGTGATAATTTTCCAATGTTCTATAGATTCAGGATCAGTTCCTGTGGATTGGAGGGCAGCTAATGTTATCCCACTTTTTAAGAAAGGCGGGAGAGAAAAACAGGGTATTATAGATCAGTTAACCTGACATTGTTGGTGGGGAAGGTGCTGGAGTTAATCTTAAAAGATGAAATAGCGGCACATTTGGATAGCAGTAACAGGATCGGTCCAAGTCAGCATGGATTTACGAAGGTGAAATCATGCTTGACTAATCTTCTGGAATTTTTTGAGGATGTAACTAGGAAAATGGACAAGAGAGAGCCAGTGGATGTGGTGTAACTGGATTTTCAGAAAGCATTTGTTAAGGTCCCACATAGGAGATTAGTGGGCAAAATTAGGGCACATGGTATTGGGGGGAGAGTGTTGAAATGGATAGAAAATTGGTTGGCAGACAGGAAAGAAAGAGGTAAACGGGTCCCTTTCAGAATGGCAGGCAGTGACTAATGGGGTACCGCTAGGCTCGGAGCTGGGACCGCAGCTATTTACAATATATATTAATGATTTGAATGATGGGGTTAAAAGTAACATTAGCAAATTTGCAGATGACACAAAACTGGGTGGCAGTGTGAACTGTGAGGAGGATGCTATGAGAATGCAGGGTGACTTGGACAGGTTGGGGGAGTGGGCAGATGCATGGCAGATGAAGTTTAATGTGCATAAATGTGAGGTTATCCACTTTGGTAGCAAAAACAGGAAGGCAGATTACTATCTAAATAGCGTCAAGTTTGGAAAAGGGGAAGTACAACGGGATCTGGGTGTCCTTGTTCACCAGTCAATAAAAGCAAGCATGCAGGTACAGTAGGCAGTGAAGAAAGCGAATGGCATGTTAGCCTTTATAACAAGAGGAGTTGAGAATAGGTGCAAAGAGGTCCTTCTGCAGCTGTACAGAGCCATAGTGAGACCATACCTGGAGCATTGTGTGCAGTTTTGGTCCCCTAATTTGAGGATGGACATTCTTGCTATTGAGGGAGTGCAGTGTAGGTTTACAAGGTTAATTCCCAGGATGGCGGGACTGTCATATGCTGAGAGAATGGAGCGGCTGGGCTTGTACACTCTGGAGTTTAGAAGGATGAGAAGATATCTCATTGAAACATATAAGTTGTTATGGGTTTGGACACGCTAGAGACAAGAAACATGTTCCCGATGTTGGGGGAGTCCAGAACCAGGGGCCACAGTTTAAGAGGAGTAAGCCATTTAGAATGGAGACGCGGAAACACTTTTTCTCACAGAGAGTTGTGAGTCTGTGGAATTCTCTGCCTCAGAGGGCAGTGGAGGCCAGTTCTCTGAATACTTTCAAGAGAGAGCTAGATAGGGCTCTTAAAGATAGCGGAGTCAGGGGATATGCGGAGAAGGCAGGAACGGGGTACTGATTGGGGATGATCAGCCATGATCACATTGAATGGCGGTGCTGGCTCGAAGGGCCGAATGGCCTGCTCCTGCACCTATTGTCCATTTTCAAAGTATGAAGGAAAGAAGAAACTGCCCAAGATCCAAAGCATACCACCTCATCTGTGAAACACGGTGGTGGGGGTGTTATGGCCTGGGCATGTATGGCTGCTGAAGGTACTGACTCACTTATCTTCATTGATGATACAATTGCTGATGGTAGTAGCACAATGAATTCTGAAGTGTATAGACACATCCTATCTGCTCAAGTTCAAACAAATGCCCAAAACTCATTGGCTGGCGGTTCATTCGACAGCAAGACAATGATCCCAAACATACTGCTAAAGCAACAAAGGTGTTTTTCAAAGCTAAAAAATGGTCAATTCTTGAGTGGCCAAGTCAATCACCCAATCTAAATGCATTTGAGCATGCCTTTTATATGCTGAAGAGAAAACTGAAGGGGGCTAGCCCCCAAAACAAGCATTAGCTAAAGATGGCTGCAATACAGGCCTGGCAGAGCATCACCAGAGAAGACACCCAGCAACTAGTGATGTCCATGAATCGCAGACTTCAAGCAGTCATTGCATGCAAAGGATATGCAACAAAATACTAAACATGACTACTTTAATTTACATGACATTGCTGTGTCCCAAACATTATGGTGCCCTGAAATGGGGGACTATGTATAAACACTGCTGTAATTTGTACATGGTGAAATCAAAATGTATAAAAATGGCCTTTATTAAAATCTGACAATGTGCACTTTAACCACATGTGATCTACTACAAATCTCAAATTGTGGAGTACAGAGGCAAATAAATAAATGATGGGTCTTTGTCCCAAACATTATGGAGGGCACTGTCGGTCAGCACACATGTGTCACATTGCTTTTTTTTTGTATGGCTGTATGGTAATACGAATATCACTCTACCTTAATTGGTACATGTGACAATAAAAGGCCTGTGAAACCTAAGAGAAGTAGCATGTCCTTTCTACTGTCAAGACAATCCATTCAACAGCAAACAATAGAAACCAGCCTCAATCTCAGCGCTTCTGCAACTTTGCTTGACCTTGCACAGTGAAACACTAAAATTGATTTGGTCATAATAATAAAATGAAGCCTGCATTATCTGTATTCTAATTCCAATTAATAAAACTGGTATTGCTGTATTATTTATGATTAGGTTCATGAAGAGAGAAATGCAATAAAAACCTGCTATGTAATTTTATTGATATTCTGATGTATGGCTTTAATGCAGAAAGATATTATACAATGTAGAGCTGCAAAATCACTTATGGCATACAGAATATCATGGTTAATGTCTTAAAAAATGCCTGTAAGTTGTAAATAACAAACACAGTTGAGAGCAGTCTAAATTGATTGGTCAAATGTCTATCTTCAAATAATATCTGAGAATCAAAGCGTCAATGGATTGCACATCACAGCAGCAACTGAATACACTTGAAGATTTCCTATATTAGTGCACTGTGAAAAAAATCACTCCCATTACTTTGCTGAATATGCATCATTTTCCCCCCGTCAAAGTCCAAGCACGTGTAAACCCAGCTATCTCAAATCATCCCTTTGGGGAATTCTATTTTACACTTCTTCCACCTTTCATTTATAGCCAATGTTCCCAGAGTCAATCTGGCATTTAACCATCTGATAGCCTGTTCTAGAATTTAAAATCCTTTGAATTTGGAGGGAATTTGTTTAATTTATTGTTACCTTAAGTTGTCATCTTCTACACATTCTTCGTATTCCTTTAATCAACCTACTTCATGTCCAGAAACCCAGAGTAAAACGCACATAATATTCTACAAGAAAATTTGTTTGATCGGTTTTCCTACTGAGACATTCTATCAAGATTCTAATTTTTGGTGCTTGCTTCAATCTATATTTAAGGAGTTATCTTTTTAATTAAAATTAAATTCCAATATATACATATGCCCTGAATTTCTTTTGATGTACTGCTGCTCTTCCACTGCATACCAACGTAAAATTATGAGTTAAGTGTAAACTGTTTCAAATGTGTTTTCCAGGCAGTGCTGTGAGAAAGAGAAATCTATCACCATGGATTACCTGATGTACATTTTCCCAAAACCAACTTTATTCCAGGACAGATGAAGTGATTGACAAGTCAATCTATGCTCTCATAGAGGTTCAGGAACACTTTCCCCAATGCAATCCAATGTTCAATTCAATCCAATTCAGGTGGATCTGAAAATTAACCCATGAACCCATCCCTACTGCTACTACGTTAAAACCAAGTTCAAGTTCAAGTGAGTTTATTGTCATGTGTCCCTGATAGGACATTGAAATTCTTGCTTTGCTTAGCACACAGAACATAGTAGGCATTGACTACAAAACAGATCAGTGTGTCCAAATCATGCAAATCTCTTTGGAATTCAAGGGAAGCACAAATCGTCTAAAACAATCATGCCCAAGAAACAAAATAAATACGTGTTATATTCATCATTTTTCATGAAAATTTGAAACATTTGGTTTGCCTCCTTTGACTAAGCATGCTTTACAGTAGAGTTACAGCTAGTGCTACACGTAAACCATTGTGTACCTCTTGTTACTTGCCCAGAAGCAAACACACAGATAGTCTGGCAGCTTGTGACAGACTGGGGTTGTAGAGTTGCGCAGTGGGTAGAGTTGCTGTCTTACAGCGCCAGAAACCCGGGTTCGATCCTAGCTATGTGTTGTGTCTGTATGGGGATTGCATGCTCTGCCTGTGACCGCGTGGGTTTTTTTTCAGGTACTCCAGTTTCCTCCTATACTCCAAAGACGTACAGGTTTGTGGGCCAATTGGCTTCTGTAAATTATAAATTGTTCCTAATGTGTAGGATAGTGTTAGTGTACGGGGTGATTGCTGGCCAGCGTGGTCTCAGAGAGCTGAAAGGCCTGATTTCACACTGTAAGTCTAAAGACTGTAAAGTGTCCTATGCTTTGGGATGTTGATGCTTCAGGAAGCTGCAGGAAATTGAATGTGTGCTTGGACCAAAGGTAAAGTCTCCATTGGTAGAGTCGTGCTTATGACCAGCATAAAAACAATGGATGTTTTGGTATTGGTTTATCATGTGTACCGAGATACAGTGGGGAGCTTCCAAAGACATGAGGAGAGCCAGCCTTTTGCCATCTACTAGTGAAAATGCTCATGAGGGCAAATAATATGATCAGGGTTGTGGAGAGAATATAGAATATAGACATGCAGCACTACACTGGAAATGAAAGCCATATATGTGTCCATGGGTAGGGCTGGTGAGATACCGGCAAGTTTATCAGATTCAGGTTCACAAATTATGGGCAAGGTTTTGAAAGTGGACGTGGTGAAAATTTTAATCTAGAACTGTTGGAGATCTGGGAGCTGCAAGTCTGGCATGTACAACCAGGAACCAGAGGAATCTACAGTATTAGCAGATGTGTAAATAGGCTAAAAACGCTGACTAAAATAAACCATTTTCAGACCTTTGTGAATAGGGCACTGCACAATTTCTCTGTGCAAATTAGTAGATGAGAAAATTCAGATGAGACTATTTAAATATAAGGGACTTGACTTCCGCGGGAGCTTGCAGGATGGCCATGAGTTTGGAGTTAGTGCTTCGGTGTATGAGGCAGCTTAATCATGACCAGTGCTTTTCTTGTGGATGAAAAGGTGCTACATTGATTAACATTGACGAACATGTTTTAAATTGTATACATAACTATTAAAAGTTAAGATAAATTGTTTAATAAGTTTTTTTCATCAATGTGCCCCGATGTAAAAGTATAAGATCAATACATGTTAAAAATTAAAGATATTATTCAAATAATATACTACAATGCACTAAACATTTGAAAAATGTGAAAGTCTAGTTTTTAACTTTTTAGAGGTGTTGGTGTGACTGTCTCAAAAAAACCTCACTGGTTCTGACATGTTCATGAGGTGTGAGCAAGATATAAGCCTCATGGAGTTAGTAAAGGCAGCATGGTTTTCCTCTTTGCAATGTAGGTTTGGCAGGAAATGAATAGGTCACATGAGCAAAACTGCAAGTTATGTGGGTGCAAAAGGTAAGAGGCCTTGCATGGATGTTATGGAAACCTCCAAGTCTCGGAATTTAATATCTCAGCGTAACATTTATCTCATGTCTCCGAAGAAAGGAACAGAAAATAAAACATTGGAGTTCACGTTATGAGGAGATGGAAACAAGAATTATGATTGGAATTTATTGTAAGCAACAGCCATAAATATGCACATTGATACAATGAAAAACTGGTCCATTGTAGGGCAAGATGTGTATCTAAAATACCAGAAGCATATTCTGTTTTGGTAATCGAGTTACAGTATTTGCCTAAAATGTAAAGAAATCTGAAAATATTTTGTTACTGGAAATACTTGGCCTATCAAATTCATTCGAGCAGCATGTATTAGTCCAATCATTCCCATTCCACATTCCACATGTGTTTTGCCCCCCCCCTTCCCCTTCTTCCCCAGCTGCTCTTTCTTCCGCCCCTCTCCCCCCCCCTCTCTCTCCTGTATCCCACCCGGACGTGCATCTATTTCTCCCCTCCCGTTCCCCTTCAACCAATGTTCATTCCTCTAGCTTCACAATTCATAAGTCTTCAATGCTTTTGTCTCATACTTTCTGCCTTTTCATCTCTGGCTGACAATGTGCCTATCAATAAAAAACCCTCACCTGTATCCTACTTGTCAGTCTTTGTTTGACCCCGTGTTCTCCAGAGATGCTGCCTGATCTGCTGAGTTACTCCAGAATGTGGTGTATTTTTTGTCCTGCTCCTCCTCTCTTCCAGCTTTCTTCCCCCTGCTGTCCACAATCAGTCTGAAGAAGCGTGGCGACTCGCCACATCACATCCATGATCTCCAGAGATATTGCATAACTGGCTGAGTTACTTCTGCACTCTGTGTCTTTTTTTATAAACCAACATTGGCAGTTCCTTGTTTCTACTCTGTTTTTAGAAACATAGAAAATAGGTGCAAGAGTAGGCCATTCGGCCCTTCGAGCCAGCACCGCCATTCAATATGATCATGGCTGATCATCCAAAATCAGTAACCCGTTCCACATTTTTTTCCATATCCCTTGATTCCCTTAGCCCTAAGTAACTCTCTCTTGAAACAATCCAGAAAATTGGCCACCACTCCTTCTATGGCAGCGAATTCCACAGACTCGCAACTCTCTGTGTGAAATAGTGTTTCCTCATCTCAGTCCTACTGGCCTACTCCTTATTCTTAAACTGTGACCCCTGGACCTGGACTCTCCCAACATCAGGAGCATTTTTCCTGCACCTAGCATGTCCAATCCTTTTTAAGAATGTATATGTTTCTATAAAATTCCCTCTCATCCTTCTAAATTCCAGCGAATGCAAGCCCAGTCGACCCATCCTTTCATCATATGTCAGTCCCGCCATCCTGAGAATTAACCTGGTGAACCTGCACTGCACTCCCTCAATAGCAATAATGTTCTTCCTCAAATTAGGAGACCAAAATTGCACACAATACTCCAGGTGCAGTCTCACCAGGGCCCTGTACAATTGCAGTAGGACCTCCTTGCTCCTAAACTCAAATCCTCTCGCAATGAAGGCCAACATGCCATTAGCTTTCTTCACTGCCTGCTGTACCTGCATGCTTACTTTCAGTGACTGATGTACAAGCACACCCAGGTCTCATTGCACTTTCCCTTCTCCTAATCTGACACAATTCAGATAATAATCTGCCTTCCTGTTCTTGCCACCAAAGTGGATAACCTCACATTTGAATTGTTGACCAATATTATTGAGCTATCTGCTAATTTGGAACAGCTTCTTTAATAAGTCTATCAAATCTCCTTTAGTTTCATCTTGAAAATTGAGTAATTCATCTTAACAGTCATGAAGTTCATCTCTTCTGCACCATCTCGTGTACCTTCACATCCTTTCTGAAATGTATTGATCAGGGCTGGACACATAACTCTCTTCATGACCCAACTACTGTATTTTAAAGGTTCCGTATATTTCCCTGGCTTTGCACTCTGTGGTTTGATTTACACAGAATCCCAAATTATTTGCAAACCTTTCAATTAACATATCATATAATTTTCAAAGATTTATACAGATAATGTCACAGATTCCAATGTGCCTGTATATTTTTGAGCAAGGTTTCAGCAAACCAAAATCATAGATCGTACAGCAGAGAAATGGTCCATTTCAGCCTGCCTGTGATGCTTATCTACACTAATCCCATTTGCCTGCATTGGACCCATATTCCCCTACGACTTTACTACACAAATACCTGTCCAAATGCTTTTTAAAGGTTGTAATTGTACTTTCCGCTATCACATTCTCTCGCAGCTATTTCCAGATAACCACCACCCTCTGAGTGAAAAACCTAGCCCTCAGACCTTTAAATTTAGACCCTCTCATCTTAAACCTGTGCCGTCTAGTTTTAGACTACCCTGCTCATGGCAAACAAAACCTCTGATGATCGATCCTATAAACAGCTCTCATTATTTGATAAACCCCTATTATAAGGTCACCCCTCCGCACCCCTGCTCCAGTGGGAATAAACCCACCCAATGTAATCGCTAGTCGTAGGTACTCATGGCATCAAGTAGGTCGGGGCATTTTTCTAGCTGATGAAAAATATCCACGAGTAAAAAAGGTTGTGAATTAGGTCGTGAAAGTGGGACAGGCCCTTTAGATAAGTTTTTTTGCCTTCTATCACAGCGAGGAGGAGATGCGCTGTGATGGATGTCTGTGTAAATTGTGTTGTGTCTTGGGTCTTTTTTTTCTTGTATGTATGACTGCAGAAACAACATTTCACTTGAGCCTCTATGAGGTTCAAGTGACAAATAAATTGTATTGTATTGTATTGTATTGTATTAGAGTATTTCCCCGTTCCCTAATGATTGCATTGCTGTGTTTATTTATTCCCTACTGATTAAGTTGTATTGCCTCCAATGTTCCAACCAAGTCTTTGGTCCATTGAAGAAAAGGATAATTGAAGAGCAAGACCTCAGATCTGGCACAAAATTCATGGCCCACTGGTCAACAGTGATCCCTGCCTGTGTTTATCATTCTGAGACTGTTTACTGGAGATTGACTTACAGTCGTCATCAGATTGCTTGGTGATTGGGTTATTGTATAAACCTCTTCCCATCTGTTAAATGGGAAAAATATTAATCTTGTTATAGTCACATGTGCCACGGTACAGTGAGAAGCGTTGTTTCATATGCTATCCTGCCAATTTAGCTAATACTATGTAGAAATACAATCAAGCCAAACTCATGTACAAGTCGTGTGAAGGGAAATATACAGTGCAGAATATTATCTGTCCCCAGTTGACTGAATTACTGTATTTTCCTGCTTGCTGCGACTTTGAGTTACAGTGTTAAACAGGTCACAATTGACTGAGTAACCAGATTTATCTTTTCCCTGGTGATCAAGTTACGGTATTTATCTGGTTTTAAGGTGATTGATTTACAGTATTTATTTATTCTTTACCCACTGAGTGGGTTACAGTGTTGTTCTGGTGATTGAGATATAAAATCCTTAACACCCCCCCCCCCCCCCCCCCCCCCTCACCTCCCCCCTAATGGATTGCATTATTTATCTGTTGTGCAGTTAGTTGTGTTACAATATTTAGCTCTTCGTTGGTGACCAAGTTGCATTATTTAACAGGTTGATTTCCAGCATTTCTCTGTTTACTGATGATTGAGCTACAGACTTTATCAGATTGGTTGGTGATTGAGTTATAGTATTAATCTATTCCCATGTGATGAAGCCACCTCAGTTATCTTCACCCTTGTTGGTGCTGAGTATTTATCTGTTCCCTGTTGACTGAGTTACAGCATTTCTCCGTTCCCCAGTGATTCAATTACTATATTTAAATGTGCTCTCATGTTAAGTTACTGTAATTATTTGACCGCCTGATGGTTGCTTTAGCAGTATCTATCTGGCCCCAGTTACAATGTTTGCCTATTCCCTTGTGATTCAATGACAATATTTATCTGCTTACCTTGTGATTAAGTTACAGTATTTATCTCATTCCTGGCTGATCCAGTAACTGTATTCAACTATTCCCAGGTGTTTATTTAACTATTTCCTGGTGATTACATTACAAAATGTATCTGTTCCCTAATAATTGAGTTCAAGTATTTCTCTGGTTCCATGGTGATTGAGTTGCAATATTTTTTAACTCCCTAGTGAATGAATTACTGTATTTACCTGGACACTGATAACTGAATTACAACATGTTTTTAATGTTGGTGGTTGTGTGTGTGATTGTATTTCACTGTTCTTTGTGATTGAGTTGTAATAGTTATGTGTCCCGAGTGTTTAACTAACAGCAGTTATCTGTTCCCTGGAGTTAGTGGTAGAGTGTTTGTTTATCTATTCCCTGGAGTATGAGGTACAGTATTTTACTCTTGCCTGGAGGGTAATTTACAGTATTTATCGGCTCACTGGTGTTACAGGATATGAGACTTACAGAGCTTAAACAGTTCACTAGTGACAATGTTACTGTCATTATCAATCGACTCATTTGATACTGTATTTATTTGGTTCCTAGATGATTGATTCACATGAGAATTTCCTTTCCCTGGTAATGAATTACAATATGTATTGGTCCTCCAGTGATTGAATTATTGCATCTTATCACCCATGCCTGAATTATATTAGTTATCTGTTTGCCTGTAATTTGGGTTACAGTCTTTCTCCATTGCATGTTGCCTGTGTTACAATATCTCATTCTTCCTTGGTAAATAAGTACAGTATTGATCTGGTTCCCTCCTGATTGATTTACAGTCTGCACCTACAATTGGTGATTGAGATACAATACATAAACGGTTCACGAGTGATTTAGCTTCATTTCTCCCTTCACCACTGATTGAATTACAGTATTTATCGGTTCACCAGTGATTGAGTTATATTCTTTATCGCAATGCCCCGTGATTGAGTTATTCCCAGATAACCATTGTGAATAGTTCCCAGGTATTGGTCGCACAGTTTTATCTGTTCTCTGCCGATTTTGCTACCATGTTTATCTATTCTCTGGTCATTGACAATTGCAGTATTTATTTGGTCTCAGGTAGTTATGTTACTGGTTGCTGAATGGCAGAGTCACAATCTTCAACTGTTCCCTGGTGATATAGTTACAATATTTACCAGTCTTCAGGTGATTGAGCCACTGCATTTGTGCATGACTTCTTGTATTAAAATAGTTAATAGCTGAAGGAGTTATCTTTGAATGAGCTATCTTTCCCTGGTTATTCAGTTACTATTACCTGGCTATGGTATTTATCATTTCCCACCAGTTATCAGTTACAGTACTTCCTGTTACCCTGGTGATTCCACTGTAGTATTAATCTGGTTCCTGTTACAGTATTTACCCGTTCCTATTGGTTGAGTTATCACATGTATCAGATTGAGTATTTATTTGGTGAATGAGTTACAATATTTATCTGATTGAGTTATGGAGTTATCTATTCTCTGGTGCCTGAATTGCAGTATTTATTTGATTTGCTGGTGACTGACTTATACTATTTATCCAGTTGCCAGATGATTGAGTTACAGTGTTTATCTGTTCCTTGATGGCTGAGTTGCAGTGTTTTTCTGTACCCTGATGATTGATTTATGTTATTTCCCTGACCTCTCATGGCTGAATTACAATATATACATGACTCCCGGGTAATGGTGTAACTGGATTTGTATGATTCACAAATTATAGAGATGCAGATGTTTCTGATTCCATGGTGGTTATTTGGAGTTTTGTTAATGGTTAACTGGTACCATGTTACAAGGATGGAGTGTTCAGACTTAATAAAGGTGGCCTCACATCACAGGCTGCTTCATTGGTTTATTTCAATGCTAAATGGTCTCCATTGAATTAAACTATATTTCCTTAACTTCTAAATGCAGCATGTTTGGATTTGCATCTGTGACAGTAAGTAATTTCCTTGTTTTCTATTCTCCAAATGCTGACTTTACAAAACTCAAAGGTGACATGCAGAAATAAAAAATAAATGACTTTAATATTTCCTCAATTTAATCATTTTATTAATGAGTATAAATACTCCAAAAGTCTTTGCTCTGTAATCTTAATCCAACATGTCTAATTAAATTTGAAATGAAGGTTAAAGCAATAGGGAGTTAAACTGGACACCCCTATATAGAAACTATGGATCACAGTGCACAGTTTATTTTAGTACAATGCACACCCATTGTGCTGCTGGCCACGTCCTAAATTCAAGATGTTTACTTATTTACTTGAGTCTTATTTACAATTAGCACACATGATTCTCATTTATACACTTCCTGTTCTTCTGCAATATAAACTGAATCCTAATTGACGGCAATAGAGAGTCATTTGTTCCCAAACTGGTACCTGGTCTGTCCAGGGACCCACAACAGTCCTTTCAGGTTAGGCAGAGGTTCACTTGCACATCCTCCAACCTCATCTACTGTATCCATTGTCCAAGAGGTGGACTCTTATACATCGGTGACACCGCAGTCTGGGCGATCATTTAGCGGACACCTTCGCTCAGCCCGCCTGAACCAACCTGGTCTCCCGGTTGCTAAACACATTCATTCTCCTTCCCATTCCTGCACCGGTCCCTTCCATTGTCAGAGTGAGGCTAAACGCAACTTGGAGGAACAGCATCTGATATTTTGGGTATCTGGGTATCTGACAGCCCAGTGGTATGAATATTGATTACTCTCACCTCAGATAGCCGCAGCATTCCATCTCTCTCTATCCCTCCCCCACCCAAGTCACACTAGCTTCTCATTTTCACCCTACAACAGTTTACAATGGCCTGTTTTCTTTACCATTGCAACTTTTTTTTGCATATCTTTCATTCATTGTTCTTTATCTCTCCACGTCACCTTCCAGTCTGAAGAAGGATCTCAACACAAAACATCACCCATTCCTTCTCTCCAGAGATGCTATCTGGCCTGTTGAGTTACTCCTGAGTTTTCATGTCTATCTTCTATCTATTACCTACCAGCATCATTCTAGCCACCCCTGCTGCCTGCCACCTTCGGTTTCCATCTACGCATCATCCCCTCCCCATTTGGTTTCACCTATCACTCCCAGCCTTTGCTCACACACACCCTCTGCTCATACACCTATAAAACAGCACTCTTTCCTCTCAGTCTAGGCACAGCGCCCTGACCCGAAACATCAACACACCTTTTGCCTTTATGCATCTGAGTTCTTCCAGTGTTGTGTTATGGTTCTAGAATCCAGCAGATGTAGTCTCTCTCGCCTTTAAACCCAAGAATAGTTATCAGATTTCATGCTGCACTCATGTGAATTCAACATGTAGAATTGGTGTAACCTGTAGAATTATATATTCCTTTATGTTTTTATGGCTAAATTATAAACTCTATATTGTATAATGGGTGTGGACGGTTAGTGATTCTGTCAGTGAGATTCAACAGGGCATATCTTGCTGGTGATACCAACCGTTCTCTGGTGGCACTTATGACCGTAAATGCAAGCAAATTGAGACCTTTGGCATGCATGTCTAAACATGGAAGTCCTGAACATGGTGACAGATTGCAGCTCTTGAATCTGTCAGTGTGTTCTGCACTGGATACTGCATGGATATTCAATGAAGATTTTAACAATGTGGAGAAGAAATATATGTAAAAATGCAGTGCAATTATTTTAACATTATTTGAGCTTGTTGTAAAACCCAGCACGCATGATTAGTTTTAGATGATTTTTAATTAGTGGTCTTTAAAAATCATTTATTTTATAATTTTTTGTCATTTTTGAATGCTTCCAAATACTGAGCAGCTTTGACAGGTGGTGTAGTCGGAACTGGAGTCATGTTGTCAACTAAATATTCTCTCAGCATTTGTGTGGGCTGGGTTTATACAGATTCATCCATGTAATCTAATTATATTTATATGAGGGCCTGGTGCTGAGCATGGCACTGGTAATCAGGTTCAGGAACACCTCAGCAAATACATTAGGTTGTACATATCCAAACCACAAAGTTGTGGTCCAATGCAGAATTCAAACTCTAATTACAGGTTGCATGCCCCTTACTTCAAAGCTTGGACCTTAATACAAGTAAGCTTTAAACTTACACCTTTACATTGTGTATGTCACTCAGGGTTCTCTGATCGGCGACACAATCAAGACTTTCTTGAAGGCTTTATCAGTACATGATCTAGAAATACTTTATCAACACACTGGTGCAGCTGTGGTGTTATTTATTCTCTACGGCAGAGATCCAGGTTCAATCCAGTATGTGTGGAGTTTGCACATTCACTCTGTGACCCTGTATATTTCCTCTAGGTATTCTGCTTTTCTCCCACATCCCAAGGACAAGTGCATTTGTACGTTTATTGGCCACTGTACATTGTTCCAACAGTGATATAATGTTATAGGAGCTGATGAGAATGTGGGAGAATAAATCTGGATTAACGTGGAAACAGAGTAAATGGGTAGTTGATGGTTGGCGCAGGCTCATCGCACTGCTGGGCCTGTTTCTGTGCTGTATCTCTCTCTGACAATCTAAGGTCACAACACTCTTCCAAATCGCAAAGCATATTGTCACTTTGTGAGACTGGAATATCCTTTGAATGATCATGGGCCAGATGGTCCACTGAGTGGAGTGGAGAAGCAGGAAAGACTGCAAAGTGGAATGGAGAGGTATAGGTCACATGCAGACAGATGAGATTAGTTTAGCTTGGTACATGGTTGGCACAGACATGGTGGGCCAACTGTGGTGTTTCCTGTGCTGTACTTTTTATGTCCCATGTCCTGGGGCAAATTGGCATCAAATTATATACCCAAAAAGAAACAGAAAGATTGGGTTCAGAAAGGGAGAAATAAGAAATAGACAGGAAAAGCAAGAAAATAATTGAAAATGTTATAATTTCAAAATTTGTGAGTATGGGAGAGCAATTTCCCACCTGCAGGAAACAGATTTGATTTCTGGGCTTCCAAGGTTAAGTGGTACTACAATATGTAAATGTGTCACCTGCTTATTACAGAAATGGAATACTGATTGGGCAATGTTTCCAATATCTTCTCTATCTCCTGCTGTTGGCCGAAGTGGCCAGTGCCAAGTAAATCATTGCTGCACTGACTTTGATTCCAAAGACGTTGATCTAGTGTTTGGTGTGAAATCTTGTCATATGGACCACAAGTTTTTCAGTGGCTTACTGAGTATGAATCATTTTCCTTCTGAAGGCTCTAGAAATCTAATCATGGACCTAGATATGCAGTTGGGATGCATGTATACAGAAAGAAAGAAAGGCAGGTTAACATAGAAACATAGAAATTAGGTGCAGGAGTAGGCCATTCGGCCCTTCGAGCCTGCACCGCCATTCAATATGATCATGGCTGATCATCCAACTCAGTATCCCGTACATGCCTTCTCTCCATACCCCCTGATCCCCTTAGCCACAAGGGCCACATCTAACTCCCTCTTAAATATAGCCAATGAACTGGTCTCAACTACCCTCTGTGGCAGAGAGTTCCAGAGATTCACCACTCTCTGCGTGAAAAAAGTTCTTCTCATCTCGGTTTTAAAGGATTTCCCCTTTATCCTTAAGCTGTGACCCCTTGTCCTGGACTTCCCTAACATCGGGCACAATCTTCCTGCATCTAGCCTGTCCAACCCCTTAAGAATTTTGTAAGTTTCTATAGATCCCCTCTCAATCTTCTAAATTCTAGAGAGTATAAACCAAGTCTATCCAGTCTTTCTTCATAAGACAGTCCTGACATTCCAGGAATCAGTCTGGTGAACCGTCTCTGCACTCCCTCTATGGCAATAATGTCCTTCCTCAGATTTGGAGACCAAAACTGTATGCAATACTCCAGGTGTGGTCTCACCAAGACCCTGTACAACTGCAGTAGAACCTCTCTGCTCCTATACTCAAATCCTTTTGCAATGAAAGCTAACATAGCATGTACATATAATGTTTATCACAATCTCTGGAACTGGTTTAAACCGAAGATTGGCACAAAAAGCTGGAGTAACTCAGCGGGAGAGGCAGCATCTCTGCAGAAATAGGGAGGAACTGTTGAAGAGAAGTTGAAGAGAATTATAGTTAACTCTCTTAATTAAAAAAATGAATTTCTGACAGTGCAGCATTTCCTCAGTATATCGAGGACTATCAGGTTCTATGTTATGACTCCTTGAGAATTTGAACCCACATTTTTTATACTCAGAACCAAGACTGCTATCACTGATTTGTGTTTTTTTTAGTATGGAATGTATGGTAATTCACATATCACTGTACCTTAATTGGTACACGTGACAATAAAAGACCTTTGAAACCTTTGAAACATCAGAAGGAAATCCATCTGCCTATTTTTTCAGCTGAACCTCAGTTTCCAACTATTCTACGTGTAGATTTCAACTAAACATTCATAGATGCCAATTTGCAGGCCATGGTTTAAAATGCAAGTCAGCAAACAAGAGAAAAATTATTCCAAATTAATAAACCCAATTCCATTCAATACCTTTCTCGGGATAGACAGGGAGTGCAGGATTCCTGTGGTCAATTGCCTCCGTAAGATGTATATCATTTCGGATGTTATATGGGACCGGATGGTCTTTTAGCTAAGAGCAGTAGTAACAGCTAGGCGTGTGGCCCAATGACTGAAGCACAGTAGGGGAAACATAGAATCGTAGAAAAATAGGTGCCGGAGTAGGCCATTCGGCCTTTTGAGCCAGCACCGCCATTCAATACGATCATGGCTAATCATCCAAAATCAGTACCCTATTCCTGCTTTTTCCCATATCCCTTGATTCCTTTAGCCCTAAGAGCTAAATCTAACTCTCTATTGAAAACATCCAGTGAATTGGCCTCCACTGCCTCCTGTGGCAGAGAATTCCACAGATTCACAACTCTCTGGGTGAAGAAGTTTTTCCTCATCTCAGTCCTAAATGGCCTACTCCTTATTCCTCTGGTTCTGGATTCCCCCAACATCAGGAACATTTTTCCTGAATCTAGCCTGTCAAATCTTTAAGAATTTTATATGTTTCTATAAGATCGCCTCTCATCGTTCTAAATTCCAGTGAATACAAGCCCAGTTGACCCATTCTTTCATCATATGTCAGTCCCGCCATCCCGGGAATTAACCTGGTGAACCTATGCTGCACTCCCTCAATAGCAAGAATGTCCTTCCTCAAATTTGGAGACTAACATTGCACACAATACTCCAGGTGCGGTCTCACCAGGGCCCTGTACATCTGCAGTAGGACCTCCTTCCTCCTAAACTCAAATCCTCTCGCAATAAAGGCCATCATGCCATTAGCTTTCTTCACTGCCTGCTGTACCTGCATGCTTACTTTCAGTGATTGATGTATAAGCACACCCAGGTCTTGTTGCACCTCCCCTTTTCCTAATCTGACACCATTCAAATAATAATCTGCCGTCCTGTTCTTGCCACCAAAGTGGATAACCTCACATTTATCCACATTATACTGCATCTGCCTTGAACCTGCCCACTCATCCAAGTCACCCTGCAGCCTCATAGCATCCGCCTCGCAGTTCACACTGCCACCCAGCTTTGTGTCATCCGCAAACTTGGAGATGTTAGATTTAATTCCCTCATCTAAATCGTTAATATATATTGTAAATAACTGGGGTCCCAGTAACAAGCCTTGCGGTATGCAATTACCTTGAATACACATAGCATCATTAATCCTAGATTATTTGTGATATAGACACATGTTACTGTGCAGCAAAAATATGGACTTGAATGTTTGAAAAGTGCTTCCCATATATTAATGTGTCTTCAGATATCTACATTGCATTGGAATTCAGGTAAGGAGTAGATTAGAGAGACAGAGTTCAAAAGAAGTGATAGGCGCATACTGTAACTAGATAATGAATAGGAGTGAGCAATGCTTCAAATAATTTGGTTGATGTCAATTTTCCCACTGTGCTTCAGTACAGCTTTGTTCTTCTACCTCAATTATAATGTCACAAGAACGCTATTGAGGTCAATCAACCAACAGATCTTAGAAATACATTTTGGTGATCCAAATTTTATTTTATCTTGAGTATTTAATGCAGTGGTACTTTCCAGGTAAATGTGTACGATTTGCAAATTAGATTGAAACATAGACATAGAAATTAGGTGCAGGAGTAGGCCATTCGGCCCTTCGAGCCTGCACCGCCATTCAATATGATCATGGCTGATCATCCAACTCAGTATCCCGTACCTGCCTTCTCTCCATACCCCCTGATCCCCTTAGCCACAAGGGCCACATCTAACTCCCTCTTAAATATAGCCAATGAACTGGCCTCAACTACCCTCTGTGGCAGAGAGTTCCAGAGATTCACCACTCTCTGCGTGAAAAAAGTTCTTCTCATCTCGGTTTTAAAGGATTTCCCCTTTATCCTTAAGCTGTGACCCCTTGTCCTGGACTTCCCTAACATCGGGAACAATCTTCCTGCATCTAAACCCCTTAAGAATTTTGTAAGTTTCTATAAGATCCCCTCTCAATCTTCTAAATTCTAGATTGTACTCTTCCTGTCATGATCCATATTAGTGGCCAAATGATTTCTCACCAAAGGTGTTTCTGTCTTTATGAATAAAACTGGAGCTCAAAGCTCTGCACAGCAACTTTTGTGAAATGTCACATTTAATTCCCTCATCTAAATTGTTAATAACAGGGGTCCCAGCACCCCACTGGTCACTGCCTGCCATTCGGAAAAGGACCCGTTAATTCCTACTCTTAGCTTCCTGTTTATCAATCAGTTCTCTATCCATGTCAATACCCTACCCCCAATACAATGTGCTCTAATTTTGCACACTAATCTCTTGTGTGAGATCTTATGACCGATCCTGTCCCTGCTTTCCAAATGTGCTGCTATTGCATCTTTAACAATTGGCTCAAGCATCTTCCCCACTACTGATGTAAGACTAACTGGTCTATAATTCCCTATTTTCACTCTCCCTCCTTTCTTAAAAAGTGGGGTTACATTGGCTACCCTCCAGTCCACAGGAACTGATCCAGAATCGAGAGAATATTAGAAAACGATCACCAATGCCTCCACGATTTCTAGGGCCACCTCCTTCAGTACTCTGAGATGCAGACCGTCAGGCCCTGGGGATTTATCTGCCTTCAGTCCCAATAGTTTACCTTACGCCATTTCTTGACTGATGTGGATTCCCTTCAGTTTCACCCTCCCACTTGATCCTCAGTCCCCTAGTATTTCTGGGACATTGTTTGTGTCTTCCTTAGTGAAGACAGAACCAAAGTACTCGTTTACTGTTCTGCCATTTCCTTGTTTCCCATTATAATTTCACCTGTCTCTGCTTGTAAAGGACCTACATTTGTCTTCACTAATCTTTTCCTTTTTACATATCTAAAGAAGCTTTTATAGTCAGTTTTTAAATTCCCCACAAGCTTTCTTTCATGCTCTTTTCCCCCCTCTTAATGAACCCCTTTGTCCTCCTCTGTTGAGTTCTAAATTTCTCCCAGTCCTCCGGTTTGCTGCTTCCTCTGGCTGATTTATATACCTTTTCCTTGGATTTAACACAATCCATGATTTCCCTTGTTAGCCACGGTTGGTTGAGTCGCCTTCCCTGTTTTATTTTTTCGCCAGACAGAGATGAACAACTTTTGGAGTTGATCCATGCCGTTTGCCATTGCATCTCCACCATCAACCCTTTAAATGTAATTTACCAGTCTATCCTAACCTTCAAAGTCTCCTTTCTTTGTTCAGGACCCTAGTCTCTGAATTAACTGTGTCACTCTCCATCCTAATGCAGAATTCCAGCATATTATGGTCACTGTTGCCCAGGGGGATTTGCACACAAGATCGCTAACTAATCCTCCCTCATTACACAATACCCAGTCTAGAATGACATGCCCTCTAGTCGGTTCTTCTACATATTAGCTTAAAATAAAATTACATTCCAGGAAATCTTCTTCCTTAGCGCTTCTACCAATTTGGTTGGCCCAATCTATATGTAGATTAGTCACCCATGATCTGCTGTACCTTTGCTACACGCATCGTTAATTTCCTGCTTGATGCTATCTATCCCCAACCTCCCTACTGCCGCTTGGTGGTCTTGATACAACTCCAACAAGCGTTTTCTTCTCTTGGATATTTTGCACTTCTACACATGGAGGGAAACAAGGAGAACTGTATTGATAGAAATCTCGATATTCGGACAGGAAAGAGATTCTGTAAGCATGAACAAGACAAATGTAGAAAGCCAGTCCATAGGCAAGACAGGCAATGGCATGACAGAAAGCAAGGGAAGTATGATAGTTTAAACTGCATTGTTTTAACGCAAAAATCTTCACAGACAAGACAGATGAACAGAGCATGGATAGGTACATGCGATTGTGATCTAATAGCTATCATAAAAATGTGGTTGAGGGATGGGTAGATCTAGCAAGTCAATGTTCTAAGGTATAAATGCTCCAGGTATCATTGATGAGGAGGTAAGAGAGGAGTGGAGAAATGGATTCAGAAGCACATTACAGCAATAATTTACAGCGAACTTCCAGCGGGGCCATATGGGTGAAACTCAGAAATGAGAAAGGTATAATCATTTTAATGTGATTATAATATATAATATATGCCTCCCCATAGTCAGTGGAAACTTGAAAAGGAAATATGTAGGGAGATCATGGATAGTTGCAGGAATAATAGAGATAGTAGTTGATTTTAATTTCCCGAATATTGTCTGGGATTGCCAAAGGTATCAGATAGCGTAGATGGCTAGTGCATGTGCCTTTAACATAGTGACCTCACCACCTCTAACCACTCCCCCTATTAGGTGTATAATTGCATGTTCCCACCCTTGGCTCTCTCTCTCTAGCTCCGGTGACAGACCACGTACAGCTAGAGCAGTAGTGTTTGTGAACAGTTAATAAACTATAGTTAAGACAATGTGTTGTTGAGACTTCTTTACATGGTGTCAGAAGTGGGATGAACCCACGCCTCCAGTTGGAGACCAGAACTTGATGCAATTATACACCTAATAGGGGGGGTGGTTAGAGGTGGTGAGGTCACTAAGTTAAAGGCACATGCACTAGCCATCTACAGATAGGCCAACATTTGTTGAGTGCATTCAGGAAAGTTTTCTCAAGCAATATATAGGTAACCCTATGAAAGAGGGGCAATATTTGAACTTGTCTCAGAAACTGGGCAAGTGCTTGATGTGTCAACAGGGGAGCACGTTGGAACCAGTGGCTATAAATAAATTAATTTAAAAATAATTATTAATAATGATAAACTCTGGTACACAAGTTAAAGTCATTAATTGGGCAATGCTAATTTGGATTGTATTTGTCGGGAAATTGCAAAGGATGATTGGGAGAGGTTGTTGGCAAGTAAAGGAACTATTAGCAAGTGGGAGTCTACAAAAGGTGACATAGGGTCAACATTTACCTGTTTGAGAGAACATATTATATGGCCTAGCTTAGTTTAACTTCCCAAACTGGATCACTTTGCAATTCTTGAGTTAAATCACATCTGCTATTTATTTTCCCACTTTCCCAGTTAATCTAATTCCTGTTGTAGCTATGAGCACCCTTCTTCACTGGAAACTCAACCATCAATTATGGTAACATATGGAAATCTTCTCGATGTACTAGTGGCCAGAGGATCTGGGGTGACTGAGGAACTGAAGGAAATCCACATTAGGCAGGAAATGGTGCTGGGTAGACTGATGGGACTGAAGGCTGATAAATCCCCAGGGCCTGATGGTCTGCATCTCAGGGTACTTAAGGACGTGTCTCTAGAAATTGTGGACGCATTAGTGATAATTTTCCAATGTTCTATAGATTCAGGATCCTGTGGATTGGAGGGTAGCTAATGTTATCCCACTTTTTAAGAAAGGCGGGAGAGAGAAAACAGGGAATTATAGATCAGTTAGCTAGAGTCAATTATAAAAGATGAAATAGCGTGACATTTGGATAGCAGTAACAGGATCGGTCCAAGTCAGCATGGATTTACGAAGGGGAAATCATTCTGGAATTTTTTGAGGATGTAACGAGGAAAATGGACAAGGGAGAGCCAGTGGATGTAGTTTACCTGGACTTTCAGAAAGCATTTGATAAGGTCCCACATGGGAGATTAGTGGGCAAAATTAGGGCCCATAGTATTGGGGGTAGAGTGCTGACATGGATAGTAAATTGGTTGGCAGACAGAAAACAAAGAATAGACAATAGATGCAGGAGTAGGCCATTCGGCCCTTCGAGCCAGCACCGCCAATTAATGTGATCATATAACTATAGAACATATACCAATTACAGCACGGAAACAGGCCATCTCAGCCCTTCTAGTCCGTGCCGAACACTTACTCTCACCTAGTCCCATGTACCATGTACGTCCTATTTTGATTTGTCCTGCCAAGATGTAGCACCTCACACATTGCTGATCAGTACCTCGTTCCTGCCTTCTCCCCATATCCCCTGACACCGCTATCTTCAAGAGCCCTATCTAGCTCTCTCTTAAAAGTATCCAGAGAACCGGCCTCCACCGCCCTTCGGGGCAGAGAATTCCACAGACTCACCACTCTCTGTGAGAAAAAGTGTTTCCTCGTCTCCGTTCTAAATGGCTTACTCCTTATTCTTAAACTGTGACCCCTGGTTCTGGACTCCCCCAACATCGGGAACATGTTTCCTGCCTCTAGCGTGTCCAAGCCCTTAATAATCTTATATGTTTCCTACATTCACATCCAAATCGTCAATATATATGACAAACAATAAAGGAGCCAGCACCAATATCTATGGCTCACCACTAGTCACAGGCCTCCAATCTGAAAAACAATACATCTCTGACCAAGCTAATTTGGTAACTAAATAGTGAGCTCATTCTGGATCTAATGTGGTCTCACCTTCTGAACCTACCCACCATGCAGGACCTTGTCCAATAACGTGCTAAATTAAATGCAGACAATGTCTATCACCTTGCCCTTGTCAATCCACTTGGTGCCCTCTTCAAAAAACTCAACATGGTAAGACACATCCTCCTACACAAAATGCTGCGCTGGCTCTGCATTATCAGTCCTTGCATTTCCCAATGCTGCTAGATTCCCTTTCTCAGAATCCCCTCTTCTAACTTTCCCACCACTCATGTTTTAGGTTCACTATTCTGTAGTTCCCAGGCTTGTCCTCATAGCACTTCATAAATAAGAACACAACCTTAACCACCTTTACGTCTTCTGGTTTCTCACTTGTGGCCATGGAAGATAAGAAAATATCTTGTAGAGCCCCAGCAATTTCATCGATTACTTCCCACAATGTCCTTGGATACATTTGGACAAACTTCAGTAGGTGCCTTTATATCCCTTTTGAATCATGGGGATCAGGTCCGCATAATATTTTCAGTTTGAATCCTGCACATTAGTTAGTGATTCATTTTTCTCCAACGTACTATTGTTTCATTAAGGTTCAACTGTTTAAATGGCCTCATTTTCTCTTCTACTGATTGAACAGCACTATCTCCACATGACAGAGCTGATTACAAAATAAATTCTTCCTCTCTCTTTTTATTTCTTCTGAAAGTTTGTTTTTGCTGCCAATCAAAATTGTAGCATGGTGGAGAAAACTATAAACGTTTTGCCTGGGTAGTTCTCCGTGGCAACTGAATGGACGTTGATTATTTAGGTCTAGTTGGTAAAAATCTACAGGTCGCTGTTTTCAAAATAGAACTCTTCTGTTAAATCCAGAAACAAGATTTTTTTCTACCTTTTTTGTGTCTCTTGTTTAGAATAAACCCACAAACTGTCATTTGAGACGGCTCCAAATCAGATTCATTTGACCAACTCTGCCCTTCAGTATAACAATGGCCAGACTTTCTTTAACACGGTATAATTACAGGTTGTTGATACATGTCACCATCTCCACCCCACTGATAACCCGTTTTTTCCATTTCACTTGAGAAACTAAATTTGTCCTTATCTCCTTATCCATCCTTTCACAAACCCTTGATTGTTCTATTTTCGAAATGTCCTTTCTCATATCAGTCTCTGTGCTTTTTTGCAGATCTCACTGCACTAACTAACTCTTACACCAAACAGCCTTCTGCTTTATGAATTTTGTTTTGTCTCATTTAAATGAACTTTTGGATTTTTGATTTCTCAGAGCTTTGGATATGCGTTATCATTCTTGCTCCTTTGGGGGAAACTGCCAATTGGTTTTAAAATCACATGGATTTATCTTCACTTATCACTTCTCTTGACTCCGAAAAAAACCAGTAAGATTAACAAGCCTCTCTGGTTCAGCAGTTTAACAACCTAGAGGATCACGATACCTTATACCACTACTCTCCCACCTGGATTCTGGAAAACTCAATTAAACTTTCCCCTATTGAATTTTGAATTTCATTAAACGGAACATAAATTCTTCAAACGTGATGACATGGCTGAGATCATTCCATCACACCCGTTTCTCATGGGTTTCTATATCTAATCTCTCATCGTAACTTGATCTCATAAAATACAGATCATACTTCGAATATGGTAAGTTATCATTTATGAATCTTACTATTAAAGTCACCCATGATCTGCTGTACCTTTGCTACATGCATCCCTAATTCCCTGCTTGATGCTATCTATCCCCAACCTCCCTACTGCTGCTTGGTGGTCTGTATACAACTCCAAGAAGCGTTTTCTTCTCTTGGATATTTTGCACATCTACACATAGAGGGAAACAAGGAGAGCTGTATTGATAGAAATCTCGATATTGATAGGGACAGGAAAGAGATTCTGTAAGCATGAACAAGACAAATGTAGAAAGCCAGTCCATAGGCAAGACAGGCAATGGCATGACAGAAAGCAAGGGAAGTATGATAGTTTAAACTGCATTGTTTTAACGCAAACATCTTCACAGATAAGACAGATGAACAGAGCATGGATAGGTACATGCGATTGTGATCTAATAGCTATCATACAAATGTGGTTGAGGGATGGGTAGATCTAGCAAGTCAATGTTCTAAGGTATAGATGCTCCAGGTATCATTGATGAGGAGGTAAGAGAGGAGGTGAGAAATGGATTCAGAAGCGCATTACAGCAATAATTTACAGCAAACTTCCAGCGGGGCCATATGGGTGAAACTCAGAAATGAGAAAGGTATAATCATTTTAATGTGATTATAATATATAATATATGCCTCCCCATAGTCAGTGGAAACTTGAAAAGGAAATATGTAGGGAGATCATGGATAGTTGCAGGAATAATAGAGATAGTAGTTGATTTTAATTTCCCGAATATTGTCTGGGATTGCCAAAGGTATCAGATAGGCCAACATTTGTTGAGTGCGTTCAGGAAAGTTTTCTCAAGCAATATATAGGTAACCCTATGAAAGAGGGGCAATATTTGAACTTGTCTCAGAAACTGGGCAAGTGCTTGATGTGTCAACAGGGGAGCACGTTGGAACCAGTGGCTATAAATAAATTAATTTAAAAATAATTATTAATAATGATAGATTCTGGTCCACAAGTTAAAGTCATTAATTGGGCAATGCTAATTTGGATTGTATTTGTCGGGAAATTGCAAAGGATGATTGGGAGAGGTTGTTGGCAAGTAAAGGAACTATTAGCAAGTGGGAGTCTACAAAAGGTGACATAGGGCCAACTTTTACCTGTTTGAGAGAACATATTATATGGCCTAGCTTAGTTTAACTTCCCAAACTGGATCACTTTGCAATTCTTGAGTTAAATCCCATCTGCTATTTATTTTCCCACTTTCCCAGTTAATCGAATTCCTGTTGTAACTATGAGCACCCTTCTTCACTGGAAATTCAACCATCAATTATGGTAACATATGGACATCTTCTCGATGTACTAGTGGCCAGAGGATCTGGGGTGACTGAGGAACTGAAGGAAATCCACATTAGGCAGGAAATGGTGCTGGGTAGACTGATGGGACTGAAGGCTGATAAATACCCAGGGCCTGATGGTCTGCATCTCAGGGTACTTAAGGAAGTGTCTCTAGAAATTGTGGACGCATTGGTGATAATTTTCCAATGTTCTATAGATTCAGGATCAGTTCCTGTGGATTGGAGGGTAGCTAATGTTATCCCACTTTTTAAGAAAGGCGGGAGAGAGAAAAACAGGGAATTATAGATCAGTTAGCTAGAGTCAATTATAAAAGATGAAATAACGGCACATTTGGATAGCAGTAACAGGATCGGTCCAAGTCAGCGTGGATTTACGAAGGGGAAATCATGCTTGACTAATCTTCTGGAATTTTTTGAGGATGTAACGAGGAAAATGGACAAGGGAGAGCCAGTGGATGTAGTTTACCTGGACTTTCAGAAAGCATTTGATAAGATCCCACATAGGAGATTAGTGGGCAAAATTAGGGCCCATAGTATTGGGGGTAGAGTGCTGACATGGATAGTAAATTGGTTGGCAGACAGGAAACAAAGAATAGACAATAGATGCAGGAGTAAGCCATTCGGCCCTTCGAGCCAGCACCGCCATTTAATGTGACCATATAACCATATAACATATAACAATTACAGCACGGAAACAGGCCATCTCAGCCCTTCTAGTCCGTGCCGAACACTTACTCTCACCTAGTCCCATGTACGTCCTATTTTGATTTGTCCTGCCAATATGTAGCACCTCACACATTGCTGATCATCCCCAATCAGTACCCCATTCCTGCCTTCTCCCCATATCCCCTGACACCGCTATCTTCAAGAGCCATATCTAGCTCTCTCTTAAAAGTATCCAGAGAACCTGCCTCCACCGCCCTACGAGGCAGAGAATTCCACAGACTCACAACTCTTTGTGAGAAAAAGTGTTTCCTCGTCTCCGTTCTAAATGGCTTACTCCTTATTCTTAAACTGTGGCCCCTGGTTCTGGACTCCCCCCAACATCGGGAACATGTTTCCTGCCTCTAGCGTGTCCAAACCCTTAATAATCTTATATGTTTCCTACATTCACATCCAAATCGTCAATATATATGACAAACAATAAAGGAGCCAGCACCAATATCTATGGCTCACCACTAGTCACAGGCCTCCAATCTGAAAAACAATACCTCTCTGCCCAAGCTAATTTGGTAACTAAATAGTGAGCTCATTCTGGATCTAATGTGGTCTCACCTTCTGAACCTACCCACCATGCAGGACCTTGTCCAATAACGTGCTAAATTAAATGCAGACAATGTCTATCACCTTGCCCTTGTCAATCCACTTGGTGCCCTCTTCAAAAAACTCAACATGGTAAGACACATCCTCCTACACAAAATGCTGCGCTGGCTCTGCATTATCAGTCCTTGCATGTCTTAATGCTGCTAGATTCCCTTTCTCAGAATCCCCTCTTCTAACTTTCCCACCACTCATGTTTTAGGTTCACTATTCTGTAGTTCCCAGGCTTGTCCTCACAGCACTTCATAAATAAGAACACAACCTTAACCACCTTTACGTCTTCTGGTTTCTCACTTGTGGCCATGGAAGATACGAAAATATCTTGCAGAGCCCCAGCAATTTCATCGATTACTTCCCACAATGTCCTTGGATACATTTGGTCAAACTCCAGTAGGTGCCTTTATATCCCTTTTGTATCATGGGGATCAGGTCCGCGTAATATTTTCAGTTTGAATCCTGCACATTAGTTAGTGATTCATTTTTCTCCAACGTACTATTGTTTCATTAAGGTTCAACTGTTTAAATGGCCTCATTTTCTCTTCTACTGATTGAACAGCACTATCTTCACATGACAGAGTTGATTACAAAATAAATTCTTCCTCTCCCTTTTTATTTCTTCTGAAAGTTTGTTTTTGCTGCCAATCAAAATTGTAGTATGGTGGAGAAAACCATAAAGGTTTTGCCTGGGTAGTTCTCCGTGGCAACTGAATGGACGTTGATTATTTAGGGCTAGTTGGTAAAAATCTACAGTGTCGCTGTTTAAAAATAGAACTCTTCTGTTAAATCAGAAACTGATTTTTTTCTACCTTTTTGTGTCTCTTGTTTGCTTTAATAACTGTCATTTGAGACGGCTCCAAATCAGATTCATTTGACCAACTCTGCCCTTCAGTATAACAATGGCCAGACTTTCTTTAACCACGTGTATAATTACAGCCTTGTTGATACATGTCACCATCTCCACCCCACTGATAACCCGTTTTTTCCATTTCACTTGAGAAACTAAATTTGTCCTTATCTCCTTATCCATCCTTTCACAAACCCTTGATTGTTCTATTGGAAATGTCCTTTCTCATATCAGTCTCTGTGCTTTTTTTATTCCTCTCACTGCACTAACTAACTCCTACACCAAACAGCCTTCTGCTTTATGAATCTTGTTTTGTCTCATTTAAATGAACAGTTGGATTCTTTTATTTCTCAGAGCTGGATATGCGTTATCATTCTTGCTCCTTTGGGGGAATGCCAATTGGTTTTATCCATGGATGTATCATTTCTTATGCCTTCTCTTAGAAGAAAAGAACCACTTCATCAACAAGCCTCTCTGGAGCAGCAGATTAACAACCTAGACATCACCTACCTTATACCACTACTCCCCACTGGATTCTGGAAAACTCAATTAAACTTTCCCCTATTGAATTTTGAATTTCATTAAACGGAACAGAAATTCTTCAAACGTGATGACATGGCTGAGATCATTCCATCACACCCGTTTCTCATGGCTTTCTATATCTTATTATATGTTTTCAACTTGATCTCTTGGGATGGTTGCCACATACTGCTTATATCAGAAAGTAACATTTATGAAAATTAGTGATCTTATAAGAATTCAACCAACAACGATATTTGCAGGTCATCTTGTGCTATTCTGAAAACATTACCTTGTGCTATGAGTGGAGCTGTGATTTGCAGAACTGCCCAGGCAATTATTATACTATTTTTTTCGACACACATGCTGTGAAAAATAAATCTTAGCATTCACAAAATGTGATTAAATATCTACCAGAAATCTTAATCAAGATATTATGTCAATAAGCATTGTGCAGTGAGACTATTTGGATATCTGTTTCAAAATATCAGCATAGACAGCCACAAGGGGAAAATTGACAACCTTTGCTGAAATTCATGGATGTGCCTAAAAATAATAATCGTGGTGTTAGGACTATGATGGCCATTCAGTTTGGCCCACTTACACTTGACAACAGGAATATTTTCAAGAAAGAAGCTGAATCCATCTGGTGTTGGTTAAAGGTACACAAAAATGCTGGAGAAACTCAGCAGGTGCAGCAGCATCTATGGAGCGAAGGAAATAGGCAACGTTTTGAGCCGAAACCTTTCTTCAGATTGATGGGGGGGTGGGGGGTGGGGGGTGGGGGGTAGAAGAAAGGAAAAAGGAGGAGGAGCCCGAGGGCTGAGGAAGGGGAGGAGACAGCAAGGGCTAACAAAATTGGGAGAATTCAATGTTCATGCCCGCAGGATGCAGACTCCCCAAGCGGAACATGAGGTGCTGTTCCTCCAATTTCCGGTGTTGCTCACTCTGGCCAGGGAGGAGACCCAGGACAGAGAGGTCGGATACGGAATGGGAGGGGGAGTTGAAGTGCTGAGCCACCGGGAGGTCAGGTAGGTTCTTGCGGACCGAGCGGAGGTGTTGGGCGAAACGATCGCCAAGCCTCCGCTTGGTCTCGCCGATGTAGATCAGCTGACATCTAGAGCAGTGGATGCAGTAGATGAGGTTGGAGGAGATACAGGTGAACCTCTGTCGCACCTGGAACGACTGCTTGGGTCCTTGAATGGAGTCGAGGGGGGAGGTAAAGGGCCAGGTGTTGCATCTCTTGCGGTTGCAACGGAAAGTGCCCAGGGAGGGGGTGGTACGGGAGGGAAGGGAAGAATTGACAAGGGAGTTGCGGAGGGAGCGGTCTTTGCAGAAGGCAGACATGGGAGAAGATGGGAAGATGTGGCGAGTGGTGGGGTCACGTTGGAGGGGGCAAACTGACGGAGGATTACTTGTTGTATGTGACGGCTGGTGGGGTGAAAGGTGAGGACTAGGGGGACTCTGCCCTTGTTGCGAGTGCAGGGATGGGGAGAGAGAGCAGTGTTGCGGGGTATGGAAGAGACCCTGGTGCAAGCCTCATCTATGGTGGAGGTGGGGAAGCCCCGTTCCCTGAAGAATGAGGACATTTCAGTCCTGGTGTGGAACGCCTCATCCTGGGAGCAGGTGCGGCGTATGCGGAGGAATTGGGAGTAGGGGATGGAGTCCATACAGGAAGCAGGGTGGGAAGAAGTGTAGTCCAGATAGCCATGGGAGTCAGTAGGTTTATAGTGGATGTCGGTCAGAAGTCTATCACCTGCGATGGAGATAGTGAGGTCAAGGAATGGTAGGGAAGTGTCGGAAATAGTCCAGGTGTATTTGAGTGCCGGATGGAAGTTAGTGGTGAAGTGGATGAAGTCAGTCAGTTGTGTGTGGGTGCAGGAGGTGGCACCAAAACAGTTGTCGATGTAACGGAGGTAGAGGTCGGGGATGGGGCCCGGGTACGTTTTGAACAAGGATTGTTCGAAGCATGCTGAATGTCATGGCAAACTATCCATGAATGCAGGCACACTCATTTGTGGATGCCACACACAAACCTTTGGTTGCAGATTTGAAAAGAGGAATAATCGCCATGCAAAAGTGTGGGAGATCCCACAAAGACTGTTAGATTAACAAAGTAGAAGTAGTGCAAGATGGCCAAGAAGGTCAAAACAAAGCACTAAAGCAAAGTATCAAGGACGTGGATGTAAATCCAGGAAATGAAAAGACCTTGAAGGGCCTGTCCCACTTCGGCATCATTTGGGCATCATTTACGCAACAGGCGGGTAGTGACTGATGCGCGAGTCATCTCGCAGAACGACAGTTGTGCTCCAAGTGCTCTTGAGGGCCCTGCTTCTTTTGGGAGCCATTTGTGATGTTGTTTGTACTTAGTCCGATATCCGTGGCAAGGAATTTCCCAGTGAAAAATTTTCAAAATACGCGCGCTTTATAACCAGGTGGTCCATGGAGTGGCGCTCAAATGGCGCGCTGACGGGTAAGGGCGGCGCATGGTTACGGATGTTGACGTAAGGTGACGCATAATAAATCAGTATAGGCAACGTTCGTGCGTCACTTTGTGTAACCGTGCGTCACCACGCGCTACACGTACACCATCAGTACGTCAACGTGCGCAAGGGAGATGTCACGTAAGTGGCGTGCGAGGATTTTGAGCATTCCAAAATCCTGGGGCTCCGCGCGTTACCGTGCGTCACTGCATACACCACACGCCAACCAATTTTAGGATGTCACGTAAAGGATGCGCAAAAAACGCCCAAGTGGGACAGGCCCTTAAGTATGTGATCAAGATCACTGAATACATTTCAACTCCCAGCAACTATCCCACTCACTCACTCACTCACACGCAGCATAAAAATAAACATCAACACTTATCTAACAACCACTATACTCTTATACATACTTATGGACTTTCTATCATTCCAATCATATCAATCACAGCCACATCTTTCAGTTTGTAATTGCCAGCTGGTCAATAATGGCAGGCACATCACACATGAACACTGCAGCACACTCCTCCCTTCTCCTGCAATGGGAGATGACAAATAAGGGAATTTGGAGTCGGGGGTTGTACGCAAGTATTTAGCATTTGGTATCACTGAGATGAGCATGGAGGACAGTGAGATCAGTATGGAGAATACTAGACACAAAATGCTGGAGTAACCCAGTGGCTCAGGCAGCATCTCTGGAGAAAATAAATAGGTGACGTTTCGCATCGAGTCCCTTCTTCAGACTGAGACAGGGGAGAGGGGAATTTGAAATATTAAAAGGTAACAAGAACAGACGAATGAAAGGTATGCAAAAGGACAAATCAAGGCGATTAAGGAGCCCACAATGGTTTGTGGTTGGATGTGGAGGAGGTGATAATGAGTATATACAAACGGGAAACTAAGCAGGATGACAGTGCAACCAATATGATGACTAGGGTGGGAGAGGGACAGAGAGAGGGGCAATGCAAGGATTGCTTGAAATGAAAGAAATCAATAATTCATACCGCTGGGTTGTAAGCTGCCTAATGAAATGTGAAGTACTGTCCCTCCAATTTGTATCTGACAGTGGAGGAAGGCCCAGAACAGAAAGGTCAGTGTGAAAATGGGGAGTTAAAGTGTTTGGCACCAGGAGCTCGTTTAGGCCAAGGAGGACTGAGCAGAGGTGTTCAGCAAAATGATCGGCCAGTCTGCCCTTGGTCTTGCCTATATATAGGAGTCCACACCTCGAACGACGGATACAGTAGATGAGTTTGGAGAAGGTGCAAATGAACCTCTGCCTCACCTGAAAGGACTGTCGGGGTCCCAGACAGAGTCGAAGGAGGTACTGCAGCTCCTGTCGTCACAGGGGGCAGTACCTGGAGAGGGGGTGGTTTTGGTGGGAAGCGGTAGAGATGGGGAGATGTCTCTGTGGAGAAAGAAAAGATGTGCATGGGCAACTTGAGATTAAGAAGGAAGAAGTGTTGGGATTCATCAAGGTGGAAAAATAATCAGGGCCAGATGGAATGTATCTCAGATTATTGAAAGAGGCAAGAGAGGAGACTGTGGCTGCTTTGACAAAGATGTTTGCATCTCCTCTCACCACACATGAGGTCTTGGAGCTAACATTGTTCTTTTGTTTAAGAAGTGAAGCGGAGAGAATCCAGAAAACTATAGGCTGGTAAATCTCACATCAATGGTGGGGCAACTATTGAAGAGGATTGATTCTTTGTGATAATATATTCTCCCATTTGGAAAAGAATGGTTTATTTTGGGCCTGCCTGTATGGCTTTATATGTGGCAGTTCATGTCTTACTAACCTAATGGAGTTTTTTTGAGGTGGTGAGAAAGGTAATCAAAGAGGGTTGGGCGATGCATTTCAGAAAGTCCCCCATGGTTGGCTGATCCAAGATTCAAATGCACAGGATTAGTGACATGTTCATTTGGATTCAAAACTGGCTTACTGATCGAAGACAGACAGAGAGGCTTGTAATGGAAGGGCAATATTCAGTCTAGAGGTCTGTGAAGAGTGGAGTTCCACAGAGATCTGTGCTGGGGTCGCTGTTGTTTCTGATATACAGTGCCCTCCATGATGTTTGGGACAAAGACCCACCATTTATTTATTTCCCTCTCTACTCCACAATTGGAGATTTCGAATAGAAAGAATTACATGTGGTTAAAGTGCACATTGTCAGATTTAAAAAATATATATTTTAGTTTCACCATATAGAATTTACAGCAGTTTTAAAACAGACTGATGTGAGGGTTGCGGGGGAGGGGGGGGGGGGGAGAAGAAAGGAAGAGGAGGAGCCATAGGGCTGAGGGAGAGCAGAGAAGAGGAGGAGACAGTAGGGACTACCTGAAATTAGAGGTCAATGTTCATACCGCTGGGGTACAAACGGCCCAAGCAAAATATGTTCAGTGTTTTGTTGCATATCCTTTGCATGCAATGACTGCTTGAAGTCTGTGATTCATGGACATCACCAGTTGCTGGGTGTCTTCTCTGGTGATGCTCTGCCAGGCCTGTATTGCAGCCATTTTTAGCTTATGCTTGTTTTGGGGGCTAGTCCCCTTCAGTTTTCTCTTCAGCATATAAAACTCATGCTCAATTGGGTTCAGATTGGGTGATTGACTTGGCCACTCATGAATTGACCATTTTTCAGCTTTGAAAAACTCCTTTGTTGCTTTAGCAGTATGTTTGGGATCATTGTCTTGCTGTAAAATGAACCACTGGCCAATGAGTTTTGAGGCATATTTTTGAACTTGAGCAGATAGGATGTGTCTATACACATCAGAATTCATTATGCTACTACCATCAGCAGTTGTATCATCAATGAAGATAAGTGAGCCAGTACCTTCAGCAGCCATACATGCCCAGGCCATAACACCCCCACCACTGTGTTTCACAGATGAGGTGGTATGCTTTGGATCTTGGGCAGTTCCTTCTCTCCTCCATACTTTACTCTTGCCATCATTCTGATATAAGTTAATCTTCGTCTCATCTGTCCACAAGACCTTGTTCCAGAACTGTGGTTGCTGTTTTAAGTACTTCTTGGCAAACTGTAACCTGGCCATCCTATTTTTGCGGCTAACCAGTGGTTTGCATCTTGCAGTGTAGCCTCTGTATTTCTGTTCATGAAGTCGTCTGCGGACAGTGGTCATTGACAAATCCACTCCTGACTCCTGAAGAATGTTTCTGATCTGTCGGACAGGTGTTTTGGGGATATTTCTTATTATAGAGAGAATTCTTCTGTCATCAGCTGGTCCTTGGCCTGCCAGTCCCTTTGCAATTAGTTAGCTCACCAGTGTGCCCTTTCTTCTTAATGTTGTTCCAAACAGTTGATTTTGGTAAGCCTAAGGTTTGGCTGATGTCTCCAACAGTTGTTGTTTCTCAGTCTCATAATGGCTTCTCTGACTTTCATTGGCACAACTTTGGTCCTCATGTTGATAAACAGCAATAAAAGTTTCCAAAGGTGATGGAAAGACTGGAGGAAAGACTAGATGCTGAGAGCTCTCTTATACCTGCATTAAGGAGGCAATTACACACACCTGTGAAGCCGTGTGTCCCAAACATTCTGGTGCCCTGAAATGAGGGGACTATGTATAAACACAGCTGTAATTTATACATGGTGAAACCAAAATGTATAAAAATGGCCTTTAACAAAATCTGACAATGTTCATTTTAACCACATGTGATTTTTCCTACTACAAATCTCAAATAGTGGAGTACAGAGGTAAATACATAAATGATGGGTCTTTGTCCCAAACATTATGGAGGGCACTGTATAAATGACTGGGATGTGATTGTAGAAAGGTTGGTTAGTCAGTTTGCAAATTACACCAAAATAGTTGGGACCGCGGACTATGAAGCAAGCTGTCGAAATATACAACAGCATATACTGTAGATCAGCTACAAAAATAGCAGGGGAAATTGCAGATGGAGTTTAACGTGATCAGGTGTGGGGTGTTGCACTTTGGGAGGTTGAAGGAAAGGGGAAAATATACAATTAATGGCAAAACCATTAACAGCATTAATATACAGAAGGGTCTTGGGATCCAAGTCTTTAACTCCCTGAGAGTGGCAACGTAAGTAGATGGATGTCCCGGGGAGCCGTGTACATGGCGGGAATGTCCCGGGGTCGTGTACATTGCGGGAGTGTCTAGGGGAGCCACGTACATGGCAGGAATGTCCCGGGGAGCCGTGTACATGGCGGGAATGTCCCGGGGAGCCGTGGACATGGCGAGAGTGTCTCAAGGAGCCATGTACATGGTGGGAGTGTCTAGGGGAGCCGCGTACATGGCGGGAATGTCTAGAGGAGCCGCGTACATGGCGGGAATGTCCCGGGGAGCTGCGTACATGACGGGAATGTCCCGGGGAGCCGCGTACATGACGGGAGTGTCTAGAGGAGCCACGTACATGGCGGGAGTGTCTAGAGGAGCCACGTACATGGCGGGAATGTCCCGGGGAGCCGCGTACATGGCGGGAATGTCTAGAGGAGCCACGTACATGGCGGGAATGTCCCGGGGAGCTGCGTACATGGCGGGAATGTCTAGAGGAGCCACGTACATGGCGGGAGTGTCTAGGGAAGCTGTGTACATGGCGGGAATGTCTAGAGGAGCCACGTACATGGTGGGAGTGTCTAGGGAAGCTGCGTACATGGCGGGAGTGTCTAGGGGAGCCGTGTACATGGCGGGAGTGTCTAGGGAAGCTGCGTACATGGCGGGAGTGTCTAGGGGAGCCGTGTACATGGTGGAAGTGTCTAGGGGAGCTGCGTACATGGCGGGAGTGTCTAAGGATCCGTGTACATGGTGGGAGTGTCTAGGGAAGCTGCGTACATGGCGGGAGTGTCTAGGGGAGCCGCGCAGGCCCAGTCTACCCACCAAACAACTGCGAACATCCTCGCCGCTGACCAGAACATGCCATGGTTGGCCCAACTTGCCCCACAGGCCTCCCAGTGGACTGCGGTGAAGCCAGGCGGCGAGGTCTGCCTGGACCAAAGGAGGTGATGAGAGCCTTGGCCGCGGTGATGGGAGCCTAGGTAGTGGCAATGGGAGCCTCAGCGGTGCCAGTGGGTGCTTCGGTGGTAGCGTGCGCCTTGCCGGCGGTGGGTCCTTAGTGGCATCAGGAGCCTCAACAGCGGCATGAGCCTGAGAGGCAACGGGAGCCTCGGCGGCAGAGGGGCCTCACAATCGACCCGCAATCAGCGGTCGGGGAGCGTGGGGGGGGGGGGGGGGGGGGGGGGGGGGGGGGGGGGGGGGGGGGGGGGGGGGGGGGGGGGGGGGGGGGGGGGGGGGGGGGGGGGGGGGGGGGGGGGGGGGGGGGGGGGGGGGGGGGGGGGGGGGGGGGGGGGGGGGGGGGGGGGGGGGGGGGGGGGGTGGGGGGGGGGGGGGGGGGGGGGGGGTGGGGGGGGGGGGGGGGGGGGGGGGGGGGGGGGGGTGGGGGGGGGGGGGGGGGGGGGGGGGGGGGGGGGGGGGGGGGGGGGGGGGGGAGTGAAGACCATGGGGACCCGGCTTGGGGGGACCTCCCGTGAAGAACAATGGGGAACTGGCGGGTTTGGTGGGACCACCATGAGGGAGAACAAAGGGCTCCCCATTGTGGGGCACACTCTAGTTTTAGGATCCTCTGTCCAGGGGATAGGTCTGCTGTTGTTTGTTTGTTTGTTCGTTCTGGATAAGGAGTTGTACACATGGCAGTCGGTCAACGGTCGAATGTCATTTTCTCTTCTTTTCACTTTTAATTTCAGGTGTTCGTGTACCTTGTGTGTTGTGACTGTTGGCAGGCCAATTTCCCTCCGGGGATGAATACAATGTTATCACATTCTATCGTATCATGGATTGGTAAAGAAGGCATATGGAATGCTTGCCTTCATTGGTTGGGGGAACGTGTATAAGAGTCAGGTAATTATGATTTGTAATATTCTGTGCAGTTCTAGTCACCCTAACACAGACAGTATGTGCAGGCCTTTGGAAATGGCACTGAGATTTACCAGAATGATGCCTGGATTAGACGGTCTTGGCTACAGGGAGAGGTTGGACAGACTTGGATTGTTTTCTCAAGAATGCCAGAGGTTGAGGGGAGACATGACAGAAGTAAATAAAATGATGAGAGCTGTCACTAGGGGAGACAGTCAGCACCTTATTCCCAGGAGAGATGCATCAACTACAAGAGAGCAAGGATTTATGATGAGAGGTGCAATGTTTAAAGCAGATTAGCGGGGCAAGTTTTTTGCAGAGTGGTGAGTGCCTTTAATGTGCTAGCAGGGGTGACGGTGGGGCCTGAATCCATAGTGACATTTTAAAATCTTTTGCATAAACACATGGATAGGCAGAGAATGGGGGGATATGGATTGTGCAGGCAGATATGGGTTGGTCTTAGTACCATGTTTGGCACAGACATTGTGGACTGAAGGGCTTATTTATATGCAGTTCTGTTCCATTTATACAAACTACACCTGCACCAGGTACAATTTCAGTGGTTTGGAAAAGGTTCTGACTCCAATTGAGATGGTTACTGCAGAGGCAAAAGTTACCAAGACAAATGGTGATGAAGAGATTGGTGAAAATGATGGTATGCTCTTATCTAAAGCTCATTCTCACATCGAACCACCCTCCTCCCCCCCCCCCCCACCTGTAATGGCAATTTCAAACTTTTCCAATGTCCAACTTTCCCTTGCCATTACCCCACGTGTAGGTGGGAGTGATTTTACGCAGAAAAGCAAAAAAGATCTTCCAGTCGTTATTTCCACCTTAATTAGTTCTTTATTGAAGTAGTTGTACAGATAAAAAGGTGAACGCACCAGATCCTCTTTATTCTTATACAAATTGTAGCTTTCCATTCTTACTATCTGGTAAGAACTGTATTCTCTCCAAATCCCATAGCTGGTCTGATCTGGCCACTCCCTCCCCTGGTCTGATATATGTAACGTTCATCTACGTATCAAAAGCCCTACCCCAAGCGTTAAAAATAAGACTACGAGAAATATCTAGACAAAATAATCTAATATGTTAACAGTAACTAGCCTAAGTATGTATGGCTCCTACACACCCTTTCAAACCACAATATATTGAGTTTACAAGAGAGAGATTTAAGCATGAATTTAACTCTTCAGACCATCTTCACACCATAACCGCATCCCCTTCTTATTCCTTTCAGATATACACAAACTCCCAGCTGCTTCAAGCCCCCAGCTGATGAACAGGAAGAAACAGAGGCCGATTCCACCCCATATTACTTGCACCCCACTCATTGATGGTCAAAGTTAGTTAAGAAGTAAGTTGTGCATCATAATTCATTGTTCTGTTTTCTGGAATAAACCTTAGATTATGCGAAGGTAGACAAAAATGCTGGAGAAAGTCAGCGGGAGCAGCAACATCTATGGAGCGAAGGAGATGGGCAACGTTTCAGGCCCAAACCCCTCTTCAGACACTTACTCCACTTAGATTATGTGATACTGCTGGTAAGCTCTAAATTCTTTAATGTCTACTAGAGCCAGACGTTTCAACAAGATGGTGTATATGTTATTCAAGTTTAACTGCAAAGCACCAACATATGGTTCTTGCTGCATATGTACACATAGTGATGTAATTACAGTGGCTTGCAAAAGTTTTCATATCCCTTGAACTTTTCCACATTTTGTCACGTTACAACCACAAACATAAATATATTTTATTGGGATTTTATGTGATAGACCAACACAAAGTGGTGCATAATTGTGAAGTGGAAGGAAAATGATACATGGTTTTCACATTTTTTTACAAATAAAAAACTGAAAAGTGTGGCGTGCAAAAGTCTTCAGCCCCCTTTACTCTGATACCCCTAAATAAAATCCAGTGCAACCAATTGCCTTCAGAAGTTACCTAATTAGTAAATAGAGTCCTCTTGTGTGTAATCTAATCTCAGTATAAATACAGCTGTTCTGTGAAGGCATCAGAGGTTTGTTAGAGAACATTAGTGAACAAACAGCATCATGAAGCCCAAGGAACGCACCAGACAGGTCAGGGATAAAGCTGTGGAGAAGTTTAAAGCAGGGTTAGGTTATAAAAAAATATCCCAAGCTTTTAACATCTCACGGAGCACTGTTCAATCCATCATCCGAAAATGGAAAGAGTATGGCACAACTGCAAACCTACCAAGACATGGCCGTCCACCTAAACTGACAGATCGGGCAAGGAGAGCATTGATCAGAGAAGCAGCCAAGAGGCCCATGGTAACTCTGGAGGAGCTGCAGAGATCCACAGCTCAGGTGGGAGAATCTGTTCACAGGACAACTATTAGTCGTACACTCCACAAATCGGGCCTTTATGGAATAGTGGCAAGAAGAAAGCCATTGTTGAAAAAAAGCCATAAGAATTCCCGTTTGCAGTTTGCCACAAGCCATGTGGGGGACACAGCAAACATGTGACGGAAGGTGCTCAGGTATGATGAGACCAAAATTGAAGTTTTTGGCCTAAATGCAAAAAGCTATGTGTGGCGGAAAACTAACACTGCACATCACCCTGAACACACCATCCCCACTGTGAAACATGGTGGTGGCAGCATCATGCTGTGGGGATGCTTTTCTTCAGCAGGGACAGGGAAGCTGGTCAGAGTTGATGGGAAGATGGATGGAGCCAAATACAGGGCAATCTTGGAAGAAAACCTGTTAAGAGTCTGCAAAAGACTTGAGACTGGGGCGGAAGTTCACCTTCCAGCAGGACAACGACCCTAAACATACAGCCAGAGCTACAATGGAATGGTTTAGATCAAAGCATATTCATGTGTTAGAATGGCCCAGTCAAAGTCCAGTCCTAAATACAATTGAGAATCGCTGGCAAGACTTGAAAATTACTGTTCACAGACGCTCTCCATCCAATCTGACTGAGCTTGAGCTATTTTGCAAAGAAGAATGGGCAAAAATGTCAGTCTCTAGATGTACAAAGCTGGTAGAGACATACCCCAAAAGACTTGCAGGTGTAATTGCAGCGAAAGGTGGTTCTACAAAGTACTGACTCAGGGGGGCTGAATACTTTTGCATGCCACACTTTTCGTTTTTTATTTGTAAAAAAATTTGATAATTTTCCTTCCACTTCACAATTATGCGCCACTTTGTGTTGGTCTATTACATAAAATCCCAATAAAATACATTTACGTGACAAAATGTGGAAAAGTTCAAGGGGTATGAAAACTTTTGCAAGCCACTGTATATTCTATACCCACAAGAACATGTTGCCTTTGAATACATAGGCCACATAATGCATCCTCCCTGTGAAAATAACTGCCTAAACACTCTTCACAGGCATACGCAGTCAGGTGACTGACCTCCGCAGTCAGTTTTACCTTCTCAGCCTATCTCTGATGTTGTGTTCATTCTTTGAAGTGAAGAAACTAGCCCTCAATCATGCCCTCTGCAATAGTAGTTGACATTCAATCAAGTTACCATCAGAAGTAGATTCTTATTTTTTACCATGTATCTCAGTATCTTCACGCTTGTCTGGTGCTGCACTAATCTGGTCTATGTGAACAGTTTTCATGTTTTGTTTCTAATCCTCGTAAATAGTCAAGTTTATTCGTCACATACACATACGAGATGTGCAGTGAAATGATAATACCTTTCCTGACTGATGACTGAGACTAGTTCACTGAGTTTTCGTTACTAAATATTCTCTCATTGGTCTAGATTTTCACTCGCTTGGATAGGTTAATGCACAGTCATTTACCCAGAGTAGGGGAATCACAAACCAGGGGACATAGGTCTACAGTGAGAGGGGAAAGATTTAACAGGAACCTGAGATGCAACCTTTTCACACAGAGGGTGGTGTGTATATGGAACAAGCTGACAGGGAAAGTAACAAGAACAGATTCCATAACAACAATTATAAGGCATTTGGACAGGTACATGGATCGGCAATGTTTAGAGGGTTATGGGCCAAATGCAGGCAGATGGGACTAGTGCTAATGGGCATCTTGGTCAGCACGGAGCCTGTTTTGTGCTGAATAACTCCATGGTCAAAGCTGTTTTCCTTTACCTCAAATAATAGCTTTTTACTTCTATTGCTATCTCTGCACTCCACCCTGTAACATAGTCTGTACCAAGTTCAATCACACATCAATTTTATCTCTATAAAAGTCACAATCACACAAATGTATTTTATTTCTATAAAAGTAAAACTCTTTGTTGGTTTATAACTAGGCACTTAGCCAATCAATCAGTCCACCAATGATTCATTGTGAAGTTACAGAAGCCAAGAAACACAGGGGGTTTCAAGGCGTGTTTAAACTGTTGAGGAAACCCCTCT